>NW_026561771.1:0-61602 GCF_028858705.1 Grus americana | reverse complement strand
CTGACCATGCCTCACCCCATCTCCAAGTTAGCCACAGGGAAAGAGTCCCACGAACACACCAGCATCTGCCAGTGGGTGCTGATGGCACAAACACACCACACACCCCCCAACCACTCTTCAGAAATCAGCACAGCACTCAGGGGCTGGCTTTTCTCCCAAACCCACAGCCACAGGCACCACTTAAGTCAACTACTGCTATTCTGAAGACCCTGGGCTGCCAGGAACTGGCCCCAGGCCCTGCAGCACCCAGAGCTCTTGGCCCCAAGGAGATGGGCCCAGGTGCTGTTGGCTGTTGCAGCCTGCTCTGCCCCACCCAGCTCAGGGCCAGGCGCAGGAACCCCTTGGAGCCACCAGAAATGCACCGCAGTCCCACATGGTTCTCGGACTGTTGGGGCACTGCTGGGAGATGGGACATGTCACAGGGCACAGATGCAGTGCGGGTGTACCTACAGTCACTGTCTGCACCAGCCCCCAGCTCCAGCACCTGCCCGGGGAGGGTCCTCAGCCAGGGCCAGAGTGCAGTGCCAGGCGTGCACAGCCCTGGCCAAGGGCTGGTCAGAAGGCAGGAGAGCGGGCAGAGGAGCAGCCCTGGGCTGACACGAGCTCCCAGTGCAAGGACAGGCACCAAGGAGAGCCAGCAAGTGCTGGCCAAGGCCCTGTGACACAGGGCAGCCAGGGGCTGGGGTAGGCAGGAGAGGCTGGGCAGCAGGTCAGCACTGCCTGCACAGGGGTGTTTCCCTCTGGGCTGGCTCTCATGGGGTGACCCTGGAAGAGGCATGAGGTGGCCATGGGCCACCCTGCTCTTCTGCCCAAGCCCAGTGCTGTTCCCCTCTCAGCAGACCCTCTGCTTTGGGGGAGTCGTGTCTGCGAGGGAACACAACCCAAAAGTCCCTGACGACCCTGGGCCCTTCCGTGGGGCTGTGGGTGGCCACGTGAGCTGCTCCCAGTGCCTCTGGCATGGGGGAACCAGGTCCTCGGTGCTGCCAGACAGCTCCTGTGTGTACAGGAGGAGAAAGTTGGGAACCAACAGAGACTGCGGGGCAGGGTGGGCATTCATTTCCCGCCCCAGGCACCCATGGAGGGTGGGCTGAGCCACACCAGGGGTCAGGCAGTGGCAGGTTCCCCCTGGGCTTTCCTCAGGGACCAGGGAAACCAGCAATGACAGTCCCAGCTCAGCAGGGTGACTGGCCACACTGGGTACTTCTCCAGTACCCCCATGTTTCCCTGAGGGCACAGCCAGGTCCCTTTCCTGACCCTGGCCACAAAGGTGGGAACGGGCTGGCCCCTTACCTGAACATGTCACTCCAGCATCCCGAAAGTGAAAACAGTATTGTCTATTCCTTCCTGTGTTTTTGCAGTCAGACAGGGCAGACTCGGTTCCAAGACACTGAACACCAGACATCCAAACGGGCCAGATCCTTTTCCAAAGTCTGGATCACCATGAGCTTTAACAGCAGACCCACAGCCCAGTTGCTTACAAACCACTGCAGCATCAGACATGTCCCAGTCATAATGACACACGGTCCCCCACCGGCCTCGTTGTTTCACCTCCACTCTTCCAGCACAGCGTCCACCACCATTTTCCAGCCTCACCTCCGCAGCCCTTCAAACACCAACATGGGAACAGTCAGGAGAGCACTGAGCCACAGACCACAGGTCTGGAGGTCCTTCCTGACCAGGCTGAGTCACAGGCACCAGCATGGGAGCCCTCACCCTTCCTTTTCTCTCCACACGGGCTGCAAAGGGCTGGAGGTGCCCAGCTCTGGCCCTGCTGGGCCATTCACCACCCCACAGCCTGAAGCACCTCCTCCCACCTCAATGACCCCCTGCCCATGCCCGTCTGCACACCGTGCCCGGCCCTGCACAGGGCACCGTCTCCTCACCAGCCCAGAAACCCCTGTACAGCCCCGTGCCCCCAGGCCCACAGCTCCCTCTCCCACCCAGAGAGGCACAGGCAAAGGCAGAAGTTCCATCAACTGGAGCAACATCTGCCCCTCACCTCAGCGGCACCTTCAAAGCAACCCCATTCCCAGAGGTGTCCCGATGACCCCACTGGAGCCCGCTGGCCCCAACTCCGGGACAAGGATGTTAGCACTTACCCCTGCACAGCTGCAGCCAGAGGAGCAGCCACAGCACCTGAGGGGACAGGAGTCCCTCCATCCCCATCCTCAGCCTTCTGCCCTGCTGGCACAGCCCTGCGGAACCCCACTCCCTCTCACGCCTCCTGGGGACTCACAGGGACAACGACGATGGGAGGGTAATATATCTCTGTCGATGCCGACCCAGCTGCAGGAGGAGCCAATCAAAGCAGCAGCACCTTCTTAGACGTTATCGGGAGTGATCTCCCCTCCGACACAGCCAAGCCCTCCAATGAACTTCTCCAGCACCGTTCATGACCATATATGAGGGACATAGATGTTTCGCTGCGGGTGTCATCATCACTGCAGTGGGGGATTGTCACGGGACAAGCTGGGTGTGATGGGGAAATGGGTTTGTCACCCCTTGGCCCCTGCTGTGGGCACGGGGAGCAATGAGCATCTCCTCTGCTGGGTTCACCCAAGAAGCCAAGGCGTGAGTGTCCAGGCACCGCCAAGCCATGGGAACCACGCAGCTGGGACTGCTCCGGGGTCTGTGTCAGCTTGGAAAGGAAACAGCCCCTGCCCCTGCTACAGCCCCCGCTGTGCTGGGAACAGCAGCCGGGAAAAGTCCTCGGCCAGGGGAAGAGCTCCATGCCAGGAGTGCTGGCTTGCCCATCCCTCCCCGCAGAGCCCCACGGCGGGTCCCTCGCAGGAGCCCGAGCTGGGACATGTCCCTGCCCTGGCAGCAGACACGCAGCCCCGAGGCTCAGATGTGTCCCTGACTCTCCGCATGTCACCCAGGGGCCGTTATTCCCCGCAGGCAGATCGGGAGCCGGAGCCTGCAGGTGCACAAACCACAGCCCACGTGGCCTGGCAGCGCTCGCCGCGCTCCCCCCGCAGCGCCCCAGCAGGCAGTCTGTGGTTTCCTCCTGGCACCGTGCCCAGGCACATCCCTGCGGGGCCCCGGAGCCACCCCCACCCCGACTGCTCCAGCCAGGGCTGCAGGGGCTGCTCCTTCGGCCTCGCAGGCACGGGGCTGGGCAGCTCCCGGCCCCCGGCATGCCCCTCTGATGCACACACCTGCTCGGCACCGAGCCCCACGGCCACGGGCTGCCGTTGCTGACGTCACCTCACACCCTCCTAGTGCCACCGCTCTCTGAGCAGCACTTAGACTGATGGTGACCTCACAGCCCTCCCACTGCCAGCGCTCTCTGCTTGGGAGTTACAGTGACCGTGACCTCACACCCTCCTACTCCTGCTGCTGTGTGCTCATGGGTCACACTGTCACACGTGTGTGTGTGTGTGTGTGTGTGCGCGCGCTGTGTACAGGCTTCTGCTGACGTTGGTTCTTCCAAAAAGCCCTATTTGGGTGGGGTCTAAATGATTATTTTGATGACATCAGAAGCACCCACACAAGCCATATCCCTGCTCTTGGCCTAAAAGCTACTCCAGCACCAGGGAAATGACGAGCTCATGCACAAGTCATGGGCATACTCCTGGCCTATCCACTACTCAGCCACAGGTGATGTCATAGCATCTACCACTGCCATGTGCCTCTTCCTGGCTTATCAGGTACTCAGGCACCACTGACATCACAAGGACATTCACCAGACATCCGCCAGCTCCTGGCCTATCACCTCCTCAGGCACCAGGAGCCTCACAAGCACCTACACTATCCATAAGCCTGCTCCTGGCCTATCAGCTCCTCAGGCAAGAGAGACCTCATGAGAACCTGCACAGCCCACGGGCCTTCTCCTGGCCTATCAAGTGCTCAGGCACTAATGATCTCACCAACCCCTACACAAGCTTTTGGCCTTCGCCTGGCCTTCCAGCTACCTGGGAACCAGTGACCTCACAACCGCCCACACAGACCATCTGCCTGCTCCTGCCCTGTCAGCTATTCGGGAAGCAGTGACCTCACAACAACCTACACAGTCCATGGGCCTGCTCCGGGCCTATCAGCTCCTCAGCTGAGAGTGACCTCACAAGCACATATCCTCCTATATGCCATGTACTCGTTGTTGAGGTATTTAGTCTCCAGGGACCTCACAAGCATCTACACAAGCCATGAGGCTACTCTTGGCCTATCAACTACTCCAGCAGCTGTGACCTAACAAGCTCTTTCTGTAGCTTTAGAAATGTATATGTAAAAACCGCATATATCATTATATAATAATTAATATAATTAATATGTTATAAAATATATTATATTATTATTATAATTAATGATATATTATTGTATCTATTTATAAATAAATAAATAAATTTCTTAATATAATTATACACCCCCTGTTATAAATCTCTTTCTATATATCATATATATGGTATCTCTTTTCCTATTTGAGCACTTCCTGGACCAAAGGAGACAGGCAGCCAATTGCAAGGCTGCCTGAGAACACCTGGCTATGATGCTGTCAACAATGGCTGCCAGCCAGTCACCAGGCAGGATGAAAGGAGGCAGGCAGAAGCGGCCTCCTCCCTCTATGTAATGACAGGGCGCTTCCTTTGTGATGTGCCCCTGAGGACAGCAGGACGGGGCAGCTGGTCCTGCCAGCCAATCATAGGGGCTGCTTGAGAGCACACGAGGGTGACGATGTCAAGAAATGGCCGCTAGCCAATCACAGAGCAGTATGCTGTTCACCAAGATGGCGGCTCACGGCCACGTAATGGCGGCACCCACTGTCCTGGAAGGGTGGCCAGAGCAAAATGGCGGCCGCGGTGTGTGTATGGGAAGGGCCTTTCGGGTCTGATGTAAGCCGGCAGGGGTGGCCGGTGCTACCAGCCAATCCCAGCAGAGTACATGCCCAGGAGAGGAGAGGGACTTGCGGGGCAAGTGGCCCCTGTGGCTGCTGGGAGGGGGCGGGACTTCCCCCGGCAGCTGGTGGGCGGGGCAGCTGTGGCGGCATGTCTCCTGTAGCAGTGGTGCCTGTGCTCCTGGCGTGTTCCAGGGCAGGGATCCCCAGGCGCACCAGGAAGGCACCCGGGGAGGGACAAACAGCCCAGCCAGAGCTGGGCCGCCAGAGCTGTGAGAGCCTCCAGTTCCCTCCCATCTCCAGAGCCCGTGCGGGACTGTCTCACAGGACAGACGGCTCCTTCAGCTGACAGGAAACACCGGCCCTGGTGGAGCTCTGGGGGCAGCTTTCAGTGGAAGGTCCAGAAAAGACCTTGACTCTGTGTAAGCCCTGCTCAGCAAGAACAAAAACATCTCTGTGTAACAAAAACATCTCTATGTTATCAACACTGTTTCCAGCACAAATCCCAAACACAGCCCCAGACTGGCTACTGGGAAGACAATTAACTGTGTCTCAGCTGACACCAGGACAGCTCATGATCCAGCCTCTGGTCCACAGCAGCAGCCAGACCGACCCTGACCGAGTGGAGATTTTCCAGCAGTGGCCAGAAGGGTGGTCGGGGCCTGGAACACGTTATGTCCAAGGAGAGGCTGAGAGAGCTGCCCTGTTTTGAGAAAGCCCTCAGAGCCAAACACTGGAGCCAGGGCCCGGGGGAGATGGTGGGATCTCAGCCAGTGGAGATATTCCAAATTTGTTGAGACAAGGCCCTGAGCACCTGATCTATCAGGAGCTGTCTGAGGAGGGGTTTGGACTAGAGCCCAATGAAATGATTGTCCTTATTCAAATAGTCTTTCTGTGTGCCAGCCTTTCTGCAACACTGGCAGCTCCCACCCAGCTGAAATCACTTTGGGAGATGATGGTTCCCCTTTTGTACCCAGAAGAACCATAGTGTGAGGACATCCCCCGAGGCTCACACATGCAGCCAGCACAGCGTGAGGCACTCATCCCCAGGGAAGCATTCCTGGGCTGCTGCTCAGAACCTGCTGTGGGCTGAGGACCATCACAGCCCATCGCCAAGGGCAGCCTGTCCAGGATCTCCTGGGACTGTGCAGGCAGGCCATGCTGACCAGCAGAGACACCCACGGCAGGTCCCTGCATGGGCTCAGAGCAGGGCACATGGAGACACCCAGCAGCCAGCGCAGAGGCACTGTGGCAATGCCTATAGGCTGACAGTGGGCTGAAGAGCGTGGGGCAAGAAGAGGAGACCTCCTCAGCTGGGCTGGCCAAGCCCTGCTGCCCAACATGGCCCCCCGGCCCTGCAGTGCAGGCACTAGATAGAGCAGGGTGCGTTCCTGGGGTGGGGAAACGTCTCCAGCAGCACAGTCCCCGTGGCAGCCCTCCATGCCTCCACCCGCAGCAGCCCTCCATTTGGCAGCCCCCCACCAATACCTGCCCCTGCACAACCTCGGTCGTGTCCCGTGCAGGTGTCAGCAGTCAGCCGTGCGGTGGGATCTGCAGGGTGTGGGACAGAAGAGAGACGGCACCGGGCTGGCCGTGCCCCAGGACAGGCACTGAGCCCAGCAGGAGGACGGAGCTGGCCCCACAACCAAGGTCCCTCCCCAGGGCTGGGTGTATGGTCAGCGAGGGAAATGGACGATGCGTGGGGCGGTTTCTCCCACTTGCCCTGGGGCAGCTTCCCCAGCGTGTCCAGGGAACATGGCACAGAGCAGCTCCTCTCTCCTGCACCTGTGATGACTTGCTTCCTTCTCGAGGAGATCAGGCTCTGCTCCACAGGCCCACTGGAGCGGGTCCTCCCCCTGGAGGGTCACACAGCTCCGATAACATCAGGCTGTTCCTGTCCTGGGCACTTTCCAGTCCAGCCCATCCCCTCCCCGGCTCTCCCCCACCTTCCCTGCCCTCTCCCCAGCGCAGCCCAGCAGAGCAGCCCAGTCTGGGCTGGCAGTCTGGGCTGCTGCAGAGCTCTGGGCACTCAGCCCACAGCCCCAGCCCCTCGGAAGGGCACAGCAGCTGCTGGGAGGCAGAGGGGGGGCTCATCCTCCCCATCGGCCCCAGGCCTGCAGCTGGCCCCAAGTGCCAGCGCAGGCCACTCCCTCTCGGCCTCTCCTGCATTGACGCTGCAGGGGATCCCCAGCCCTGACCGCCTTTGCCCCACTCTGCCTCCCCGCCAGCCCTGCTCCCCAGGACACCAGCAGAGTCCTGGCCCTGTGGCTCCTCAGGCACCTCCTGCATCTCTTCACTCTCCTGCCCTGTGCCTGCTGCATCTTCACGGACTCCCACAGCACTGCAGAGTCTTTCTTTGCGGGTACCTGGAGGGAGTGCTCTGCCCTGGGGGCACTTCATCTCAGGGTCTTTCACCTTCTGAGTCTCCATTCACTTCCCACCCCAGAGTACCTGCAGTGTCCCCATCCTCTCCTGACCATGCCAGATTCCTTTCCACAGGGTCGGACCTGTGCCATCAGCCCCGTCATACCTGTGACAGCCTGAGGAAGGGGACTGGGAGCTCGTGCACCATTTCCAATGCCCCTGGACACCAAGACGAGAGCCTTCAACTAAGTGCTTGGTGTCTAACAGTGATACCATGAGATTATTTCCCCAAACAGAAGGAGAAAACCAGGCGGAAGAGACTTCGGAAGTCCAGTTCCTCTGGCTTGTTGTGGTGGGTTGACCCTGGCTGGAGGCCAGGTGCCCACCAGGGCCACTCTCTCACTCCCCTCATTCACCAAACAGGGGAGAAAAGGTATAACAAAATGCTTGTGGTTCGAGATAAGGACAGGGAGAGATCACTCACTAATTGTTGTCACGAGCAAAACAGACCGAACTTAGAGAGGGAATTCATCTAATTTATTACAAGGCAAAACAGAGTAGAGGAATGAGAAAATAAAATCAACTCTTAAAACACTGCCCCCCACCCCTCCCATCTTCCTGGGCTCAACTTCACTCCCGGCTTCAATCTCTGCCCCCCTCAGCGGCACAGGGGGACAGGGAATGCGGGTTACGGTCAGTTCATCTCACGATCTTTCTGCCGCTTCTTCATCCTCAGGGGGAGGACTCCTCTCATCCTTCCCCTGCTCCAGCATGGAGTCCCTCTCACGGGGTGCAGACCTTCCGGAGCAAACTGCTCCAGCATGGGGTCCCCCACGAGGTCACAAGTCCTGCCAGCAACCTGCCCTGGCGTGGGCTCCCCTCTTCACGGGTCCACCGGTCCTGCCAGGAACTTGCTCCAGCATGGGCTTCCCATGGGCCACAGCCTCCTTCGGGTGCCTCCACCTGCTCCGGCGTGGGGTCCTCCATGGGCTGCAGGTGGAATCTCTACACGCCCTCATCCTTCCTCCATGGGCTGCAGGGGGACAGCCTGCTTCACCATGGTCTTCATCATGGGCTGCAGGGGGATCTCTGCTCTGGCGCCTGGAGCACCTCCTCCCCCTCCATCTGCACTGACCTTGGTGTCTGCAGAGTTCCTTACATCTTCTCACTCCTCTCTCCAGCTGCAAAAGCTCTCTCTCTAAGTGTTTTTCTTCTTCTTAAATATGTTATCCCAGAGGCGCTGATTGGCTTGGCCTTGGCCAGCGGTGGGCCTGTCTTGGAGCCAGCTGGCATTGGCTCTATCAGACACAGGGGGAGCTTCTAGCAGCTTCTCACAGAAGCCACCCCTGTAGCCCCCGCTACCAAAACCTTGCCATGCAAAGCTAACACACTTGTTCTTAGCCACAACTCTATCAAGGAGAGCCCAGGCTGCAGGCACCTCCCTCAGGAGATCCCCTTTTATTGCAGAGAGGCTATTAGGAAGGCAAAAGGTGACACATGGCTCTTCAAGGATCAGACACAATAGGACAGAGCCTCAAGAGAAGTGCTATGAACCCAGGCAATTACCTCTAATGATGATTATCAGAGAAAAAAACCCCCAGAGTACTGGCTTAAAATATACCATAGGCACTCTGCAGAGAAGGGGAGACAAATTACAGTTGGTGGTGTAAGGTCCATTGAATTAGTTTCCTGAGGGTATCCTTGAGCTCCTGGTTCCTCATGCTGTAGATGAGGGGGTTCACTGCTGGAGGCACCACTGAGTACAGAACTGCCACCACCAGGTCCAGGGATGGGGAGGAGATGGAGGGGGGTTTCAGGTGAGCAAATAGGCCAGTGGTGACAAACAGGGAGACGACAGCCAGGTGAGGGAGGCACATGGAAAAGGCTTTGTGCCTTCCCTGCTCAGAGGGGATCCTCAGCACAGCCCTGAAGATCTGCACATAGGACACCACAATGAAAACAAAACAGCCAAAACCGAAAAAACAGCTTAAAATAAGAATCCCAGCTTCCCTGAGGTAGGTGTCCGAGCAGGAGAGCTTGAGGATCTGGGGGATTTCACAGAAGAATTGGTCTACAGCATTACCCTGGCAGAGTGGTATAGAAAATGTATTGGCCGTGTGCAGCACAGCATCGAGAAACCCACTGCCCCAGGCAGCTGCTGCCATGTGGACACAAGCTCTGCTGCCCAGGAGGGTCCCGTAGTGCAGGGGTTGGCAGATGGCAACGTAGCGGTCATAGGCCATGACAGTGAGAAGGGCGTACTCAGCTCCAAGCAGGAAGACAATCAGAAAGACCTGAGCAGCACAGCCTGCATAGGAGATGGTCCTGATGTCCAATAGGGAATTGGCCATGGCTTTGGGCACTGTGGTGGAGATGGTGCCCAGGTCGAGGAGGGAGAGGTTGAGGAGGAAGAAGTACATGGGGGTGTGGAGGTGGTGGTCGCAGGCTATGGCAGTGATGATGAGGCCATTGGCCAGGAGAGCAGCCAGGTAGATGCCCAGGAAGAGCCAGAAGTGCAAGAGCTGCAGCTCCCATGTGTCTGCGAATGCCAGGAGGAGGAACTCAGTGATGGAGCTGCCATTGGACATTTGTGGTTCCTTGGCATGGGGGCTGGTTGAACAAAATGAAAGGACAGGGAACAATTAGGACATCTTCCTCTGAGCAAAGCCACTCCATTTCTCATATAAACACCCCCCAATTGAAATGCATTTCCCTTCTCTGGTTTGTGCTGGCTGAGTGTGTTGTGAGGAGCTGAGGAGTCAGCTGTGCTCAGCTGCAGTGGGTACGTGGAGCTGGTTTGTGACACCTCCAATATTCACAACCGAAGTTAGATGTAATCCACTCCCACAGCAAGGGGAATGTGACAGGACAGGCAAAAAGGCTCAGCTCTTTGTAGCTTAGTGCAGAGTCAGGAGAGATGCAGTGTCCTTTAGACTGTTACCCAGCTGCCCTGCACTTTTCCTTGTGATGCCTTGAAGATGACCTCACACACAAATGACACTTTAAAAAAACCCCAAAACTAGACTGTGATGAGAGATGGGGAGTCCTGGTTCAAAGAGCAGATCTGCAAACGGTTCTTTTTTCCCAGCATAAAGGTGGAGTTGTGATTGAGAGAGAAGGACACAGCCCCTCTCAGAGGGAAGCAAAGGCCTTTGAGAGGAGAGAACTGACCTCCAAGGGAAAGCTCAGCACTCCCTGGGATCCTACAGCACAGCCGTGCTCTTCTGGGGCAGCTCCCAAGCCCGGCAGCACAGGCAAAGCAGACAGTCCGATGTCCTGAAGATGGGATGTCCTAAAGGCAGAGTCAGCTCATGGCTCAGCAGACAACGCCCAGCAGACATCTAGAGTGAGGGACCACAAGAGAGCAGCCTGAAGGCAGCCTAGCCCAGGGCTTGGCTGCAGTTTCCTCCCACTCCCTGCCCATGTCTCTGCTGCCTGGAGCTGTCCCTGCCAGGAGCTGGTGCTCTGCCCACACCTCTCCTCCCTGTCCCTGCTCACAGAGCCCATCCCACCCTCTGTGTGCTCAGCTCTGCCCTGCAGACCCCTCCTGGCACCAGGGCACTGCCCAAGGGGATCTCCATGCTCCTTGAAAAATGCCCTGGGAAATGTCCCAGGGGTGATCTGGAGCTGTGAACAGCCCTGACCACACAGCACCCTCTCAAGAGCAGAAGGACCCTGCCCTGCCCTTCCAGGGGGTCGCTCCTTCCACCCACAGCTTCTCCCTGCAGTGCCCTGGGGAGCTCCCCGGGCAGGCTGAGAGTTGACACTGGAAGGCAGAAGATTCCCCTGGTGTGCAGAGACCATCCTCTGAAGTACAACCCTGGGCACCTCCAGCTGAAAACTGTGGCTACACAGCTATTCAAAATTGCCTAAAAAAGCCCCCTCCTTACAGATCCCAGGAGCTGTGAGCTGTGCCAGCTTGAGGAGATGCCTCCAGGAACTACAGCTGCATTGCCCTGAACCCAGAGACTTACCGTGTCAAGGGCTGCAAAGCTTTCTCTTCTTTTCAGCTCTCAGTCAGCCTCCCAGTCATGACCGTCTTTAAGCTCTTCATCTGCCTTGCTCATCTCCCTGAGATACCCCGGCATTGCCCTCAGCCATGCTGTGCTCTGCAGAGGAGCTGCTCCTGGCCAGAGATGTCTCTCTGCAGCACAGCCCACTTGCCATGAGCTCCCTTTGTCCCAGGAGAGCAGCAGCAGAGGACCAGCCCAAGGCGGCATGTTAATGACCCCTCTGGTGGGTTTGGGGATGAGTCCATGAAGCTCAGGCCCTGAGAGGAAGCTGATGAAACCTCTCCAGAAGTCACAGTCCGATGCAAACTCCACAGTTTCTTGGAGCATTAATGGGTCCCCCTGAGGGCCATCCCTGACAAAGCAACTCTGGGGCTGGTTAGAGCAGGCAAGTGGAGGCAGTGATGACAGGTAGGCAAAGGCAATGGCAAGGTGGCTCTGATGCTGAGTAATCCTGGGTGTGTTTCTCAGGGTTCCCTTGACTGAATCTCCATTTGGTCATCTGGTAATTAATGCCTATTGCAGATAGCTGACCGTGATGGTCAAATCTTTCCCAAGATAAGAGCATGAGGAGTTTCAGGGCTCTATAGACCCAGGAAGGAATTATCATGAACACAATCTCCAAAACAGCACACAAGATTACAAACCCAGCATTTACTTGTCTCTGATTTTATTGGTAATAAATTAAATTAATTTTCCCAAGTTGAGCCTGCTTTGACTGTGAAGATAATTGTTTAATGATCTCTCCCTGTTCGTATCTCAACCCATGAGCCTTTTGTTATATTTTCTCTCCCCTGTCCAGGTGAGGAGGGGGAGTGACAGAGTGGCTTTGGTGGGCACCTGGCGTCCAGCCAGGGTCAACCCTCCACAGTGGAGAAAGGGTAAATGAGGGTTGGGTGTTTGTATGGTAGGCTATGTTATGGGAAAATATATACGTATATAGACACTCAAACAATAAGGATGTCTCCAGAAGCTAGTCTCAGGTCCTCCAGCTATCTGGGCGTTGGCTCCAGGATCTCCTCGTCCCCCCCAGCTCCCCCATGCACAGACAAACAGACACATGTGCAAATGGCTCTCTCCAGCACAGAATCACAGAACCATTGAGGCTGGAAGGCAGCCACCTTCCACCTTCTCTCTGCTTCCTCTTCATGCTTGGTTTCTGGCAGGAGCTCTGTTCTCATCCATGCCAGCCTCCTGCCACCCTTTCTTGAATTCCTGCATGTCCGGGTGGACCGTTCTGGAGATTGAAGAGGAGATTGTTAACCATCAGACAGCTCCCTGCACCCTTTTTCTCTTCAGGGCCATATCCCAGGGGATTCTTCCAAGCGGGGCACCCAGCAGGTCAAAACCTTCTGTCCCGCTGTCCTGACGTCCTGCTCCTTGCTTTTTGGTCTCCTCTCAGAATCCTCCACTTCAGTCCTTCCTGCCTATGTTTCTGTGTTTCCTCCCTCAAAGGCTAGATCACACACAGAAGCTCCAGGATTTAAAAAGAAATTAAAGGGTCAGAAGTGCAAGCCAGGCCAACAATATCTATTTTCCAACGTTCAAACCACACTGAACACGTCAAGCAGCAGTCATACACTGAGATCTAAGACATCCTAGATTGGTCGAGGGTACATCATATAAAGGATGTTGAGGGATTTGTATTGGGTTAATGTGGCAAGGTATGGGTAGTGGGGAGGGTGGTGTGCAGGGGTGGCTTCTGTGAGAAGATGCCAGAAGCTGCCCCATCATGTGAGGCAGAGCCAGTTCCAGCCAGCTCTAAGATGGACCCACCACAGTGATGGTGATAGCACCTCTGCAGTAACATAGTTAAGATGGGGAAACAACTGCTGCACAACAGCAGCTGGAAGAGAGGGGTGAGACTATATGAGAGAAAAACCTCTGCAGACACCAAGGTCAGTGAAGAAGGAGGGGGAGGAGGTGCTCGAGGTGCCGGAGCAGTGATTCCCTTGCAGCCCATGGTGAAGACCATGATGATGCAGGTTGTCCCGCTGCCACCCATGGAGGACCACAGTGGAGCAGATATCCGCCCTGCAGCCCCTGGAGCACCCCGCACCGTGGGAAGGACCCATGTTGGAGAAGTTCATGAAGGACTATCTCCTGTGGGAAGAGGAGTGTGAGGAGGAAGGAGTGACAGAGGCAACATGTGATGAACTGACCGTGACCTCCATTTCCCTAACCCCTGTGCTGCTGCGGAGGAAAAGGCAGAGAAAATTGGGAGTGAATTTGAGCCCAGGAATAAGGGAGGTTTCTGGAGAAGGTGTCTAAAGATTTGATTTTATTTCTCATTACCCCATTCTGATTTGATTGGCAAAAAGTTAAATTAATCTCCCTGAGTTAAGTCTGTTTTGCCCATGACGGTAATTGGTGAGTGATCTCCCTGTCCTCATCCTGACCCACAAGCTTTTTGGTGTGTTTTCTCCCTCTGCCCTGTTGAGGAGGGGGAGTGGTAGAGCAGCTTGGTGGGCACCTGGTGGGTAGCCACAGTCCAACCACCACAGATGGATAGAGGCTTTCAGGAGACATGGGCTGGGAGGATCCAGAGTGAAGTTTCTTCAAAGTAAAGAGGCTACTTGGATGTATGGAGCTCCTCAGTGGGGAAGGGGACAAGCTGGGTCAGCCCTTGTGCATGAGGGTTGAAGGAGAGGCCAGTAAGGGTGGCATCATAAATGGATAGGATGGGATGGGATAGGATAGGATAGGATAGGATAGGATAGGATAGGATAGGATAGGATAGGATAGGATAGGATAGGATAGGATGGGATGGGATGGGATAGGATAGGATAGGATAGGATAGGATAGGATAGGATAGTTCAGTTTGGAAGCACCTACAATGATCATCTAGTCCAACTGCCTGACCACTTCAGGGCTGACCAAAAATGAAAGCCTATTAGGAAGGGTATTGTCCAAATGCCTCTTCAACACTGACAGGCTTGGGGCATTGACCACCTTTCAAGGAAGCCTGTTCCAGTGTTTGACCACCCTCTCTCTAAAGAAATGCTTCCTAATGTCTAGTCTAAACCTCCTCTGATGCAGCTTCGAACCATTCCAGGCATCCTGGCACCGGATCACAGGGATCGGCACCTCCCTCTCCATGTCCCCTCCTCAGGAAGCTGTAGAGAGCAATCAGGTCACCCCTCAGCCTTCTTTTCTCCAAACTAGACAATCCCAGAGACCTTAGCTGCTCCTCAGAGGACATGGCATCCAGCCCTGTCACCAGCTGTGTTGTCTTACTTTGGAAACATCCAAGGACCTTCACATCCTTCTTAAATTATAGCACCCAGAATTTCACATAGGAAAGAGGAAGAAGGAAGAAGGAAAAACCCACCCAAAAACCCCAACCCCAAAGTAATAAGTGATGCCAAAGCAATCACTCCCCAGCTTCCACAAGTACACTGGTGCCCAGCCAGTCCCCAAGCAATGGCTATCCACTGAAAAAAGCCCTCCCCTCCATTTTTGTTGCTGAGCATGATGCTATATGACGTGGAAGATCTGGTAAGTTTGGATCAGCTGTCCTTGCTGTGTCCCCTCCCAATTTCTTGTGCACTCTCAACCTGCTCACTCTAAGGGCAATGTGAGAAACAGAGACGGTCTCGATGCTGTGCAGACACTGCTCAGCAATAGCTACACATCTGGTGTGTTATCAACACGGTTTTGGTCCCCAGTCCAAAGCACAGCACCTTACAGGCTGCCATGAAGAGAATGAGCTCCCCCCCAGCCCAGTACAATGGGTCACAGCTTTCTAGTGGGGAAGGAGGGCTGAGGTGGGAAGCCTGATCCTCCAAGGATGAAGAGACTGGGGCAAGGGAACGGCTGTCACGGTCTCTGTCCAAGATGTAGGGTGAAGACAGAAGAGAAGCTTGAGCTGGAGCCAGAAGGGAAAAGCTGGAGCAGGGACTTGCTCACTTCTGCCAGGAACAGGGGAGGGAAAGGTGTGTGTGTGTGTGGAGATCCAGGCTATGACCTTGTTTCAGCCCTCAGACAGAGGAACTGCTCCCCTCGCTCCAGCCTCTCCACCTCCCCTTGCAGCAGGATAAGCAAAGGCTTCTTATTCAATCCTGATATTTCAACAGTTCCCCACATAAGACCACCAAGGTGTTTATTTTCAAGGAAAAAGCAAACCCATGACATTTTCAACATTTTTTTTTTTAAACAATGATATTTCTCTCCAAGGACCTTTTGCTTTCTTCCCTTTGCCACTTCACAAGAGGACTCAGTGGCATGTGCTTTGGAAGAGCCAGCTGGTATCCAGAGCTTCCAAAGGAGCTAGAAGCATCTTTTGCCTGTGTCACCAAGGGAGCATGAGCTCTGGGTGCAGGCCAGGGCTTTCCTGAGCACTTTCCTGATGGCCTCCTTGACCTCCCTGTTCCGCAGGCTGTAGATGAGGGGATTGACCAGGGGCGTCAGGATGGTGTAGAAAAAGGAGAACACTTTGTTGAGCTGCCTCAGTGGGGCTCTTCTAGGCAGCATGTAGACAACAAAGAGGGTGCCATAGAAAATGATAACAAGAGTGAGGTGAGAGGAGCAGGTAGAGAAGGCCTTCTGTCTGCCCGTGCTGGACGGGATCCTCAGGATGGCAGCTATGATGCACATGTAGGAGGCCAGTGTAAAAAGGAAGGGAAAAACTACATCCAAGATACCAAATATGAAAGAAACAATTGTGACTGCTTTGGTGTTACTGCAGGCAAGCTCCAGCAATGGGGTAAAATCACAGAAGAAGTGGTCAATCGCCTTGGGGCCACAGAACTGCAACTGGGATAAGAACACTGTGACTACCACCAGCAGCAGTGAACCCCCTAGCCAAGATGCAGCTGCCAGGTGTAAAGAGACCTTCCAGGTCATGAGGCTGGCGTAGAGCAGAGGCTGGCATATGGCCAAGTACCGATCGTAGGACATGGCCGCCAGAAGGTAACACTCAGTAGTTGCAAGGGAAGCAAAGAAGTAGAACTGAGCCATGCAGCCGTGAGCAGAGATGCTGCTCTCCCCAGACAAGAAGCTGGCCAGCAACCGTGGCAGGATGGTGGAGCTGTAGCAGGTCTCCAAGGAGGACAGATTGCCCAGGAAGAAGTACATGGGGGTGTGCAGATGCCGGTCTGCCACCACCAGCACAACAATGAGGATGTTCCCAATCATGGTGACTGAGTAGATCATAAGCAAGAGGAGAAAGAGCAGGTACTGGAGCGTGGGGACATCACGTATTCCCAGCAGCACAAAATCCATGGATGCTGTCCCATTGTCCCTTTCCCCTTCGGCCATGCAATGTTGTTTGTCTTTTATTTTCTCAGTTGTCACAAAGAGGGGCTACGAGAAAGAAACACATTTCAGCGTTTACCTTCCACATTTTTTTGTGTAGGACATTTTTCTGTTCACACTAGCTTTATGTATGTCATGCCTAGTGAAAGCATAAAATAAATGTTCTTCCTGATGGGTAAAGAACACTCATCCCACAGAGCCACTGCAGACTCTGGAGGTGAGCTGCACAATGGAAGTTCTTCTTTCTCACTACAGAATAAATCCATGAAGTGCATTTGCTCACAGAGAAACAAACAACGTTCATATGCCGCTGGGTGTGCCCTGGAAAACATGTTATAGTTGTTGAGGATCGACATCCTTCTGCTCTCAGGAAAGAGAAAGTGTGCCAGAGAAAAGGAACCCCTCTCTCCAAAAAAGCCCACTGTGTGAAACGTCACGCCAGACACCACCCTTCCTCCAAAGCAAGGGATGGGCACATCGCAGGGTGAGTGGCCACAGCTCTTTGAAGCACTCACATGAGGAGGAAGGGATTCCCGCCCCACTCCTTCCCATCCACCCAACAGGCCAATTTCTTCCAATTGAGAAAGGGCACATCAGGCGTTACTGGCTCAGATGACCAATGGACTGTGCTGTGGGACTGCCAGAGAGATGCTAAAAACCACACTGTAGGTCAAAATGCAGCATAAAAAGTTAAAAGGAAGTGATCAAAAAAAAAAAAAAAAGATAGGGAAGGGGTAACTGGGAGTCAACCAAGCCACATGGGAGAGGTTGTGCAGAGGAGAATAATGGGAAGGTTTAAGGAGACCAATCCAGACATTTTTCAGTGGTGCCCTGAAGAAAGGACACACTGAAATACAGGAAATTCCATTGAAAGATAGGGTGGTCAAACACTGGAACAGTTGCCCAAAAAGGTTACGAAGGGTCCACCCTTGCGAATATTAAAAACTAGACGGGACATGGTCCTGAGCCACTTGCTCTAGCTGCCCCTGCTTTTAGGAAGGGGGGAGGTGGACTGGATGATGTCCTGAAGTGGCTTCCAAGCCCAGCTGCTCTGTGATTCTGTGATTGAAAGCTGCTGGGCAGAACTATTTGCTTCACATTTGTCCTTCATCAGCAGTGGCTCCTGAGGTCTTGGGGGCTGCCTCCCTGCAAATCCCAGCCCAGCAGCAGGACCTCAGCGTGGCCAGCTGTGCCTGTGGGGCTCCCTGAGAAAGTAGGACACTGAGCAGGTCATCCCCAGGGTGCCACGGGGTGAGGTGGGAGAGGATCAGGGTCAGGGCCATGGCCAATGCCAGGGACATGCCTCAGCACATGACTGGAGAAAGCTCACGCCTGAGAAACACACCTCTCTGCACAAGCCGTTCCCTCTAAGTGTCCCACACCCACCTCTGAGGCTGGAATGCATTTCTTCCAGTGGTGGTAATCACAGGAAATGTCCTGAGAGTTTGCCCAAAGCTACTCAGAATAACTGACACTCCAGCCCTCTCCTCCGCACGGGACTGAGGAAGCTGAGACTTGCAGAACAAAACCTACATGATTCTAATGCCGAGGGAGTGAGAAAACAAGCAAAACCCAGCAACAACTAAAAAGTAAAACAAACCCAGAGACAACCGAAATAGCCCCGTGAATGATGAAGTAAAGGGCACAGGCAGTCTGGCCCCATGCAGCTTGCCCAAATGCTCCCCCCAGCCAGCTCAGGTGGGAGAGTGTCCAGGGGCTGTCCCCGGGGTCTCACTGTGCCAGGGGCTCGGGGCTGTCTGGGAGAAGTGGGGAGCTGGGGTGGGAAGACGTGCAGGAAAGGACAAGGCTGAGACTCGGGTCTCTACACCCTCATTTCTTCTGTTCAAAGACGCAGCAGATTGACTAATAAGGCCCAGCCTTCACTCCCCCTCAGCACATCCACACAAACCTGCAGTCCTTGTCATGAAGGGGTGGCATCTGCTCTGATGGATCATGGCAATGAAGTCCAGGGTCAAGGTCTTAGCTTCTGCCTTTTCCCTACCATTTCTTCACTTCTTGGACCTCACTGCAAGCCCCAAACCAGGGCTCATTCCTGACTCTGCCCTTGCCCTCTCCTCCCAGCAGCTCTGATGGTGAGTCTCCAGCAGCACCTGAAGGCTCCCAGCTCTCTGAAGCGTCCCAGGGTTTATAGCAGAAAGGAGACTCTGAAGGTTCCTGCTGCCACGTGTCCCTCCTGAGGATCTGCAGGGAGTAAAAACAATGTAATTGACCCCCTGGTGGGACGGAAGCTCTGAGCTGGTGGAAACTGTCAACAGCTCCAGGCAGTGCTGACACCCCAACAGCATGACGTAAACTGAGGCAGGGCAACTGAACCAGGGGCATCTCTGAATTTGGTGAACAAGAAAGTCCCCAGAAATGGCATTTGCCTCACTTCCCTTCAGATGACTGCATCTTCATCAACTCACACAGAATTAGAAAGCCTCAGACCTTCTGAGGCAGAGGGGCCGGGCTTGTGTGGAGCTGAAGGCAGCAGAGCATTCGGCATGTTCCGCAGATAGGATTCCTCTCTCCAGCACGAGAGGTGCACAGGGGCCTCCCTTGCTCCTTTGCTAGCCAAGGGGAGCAAGCAGGCATGACTCCTTCCAGTCCTGTTGGACATGCACATCTCCTCTGCCTCTGCCTGGGCTGGAAAGGCAGGAGAGGGAGGCCCAGTGGACACAGACATTTGTGCTGTTGCTCCTACGGACAAGAGATCCCAACGTATCCTGGGAGCCTCACACTGAAATGTAAGTGCTGGGGATCCAAGTCTAAGCTGCACAGATGCACTCCTCATCCTGTTGGTGATGGTCAAGGAAGAGGGGGAACGCTCTTGCCAGCACAGTTTACCTTCTTTCTTTGGACACTGAATGCTTTTGGTATGTTTCTCTGCTCCATGCAGAGACTGCAGATACCCAAAGGCATCAGCAGTGGCCCCAGGAACCCATGCCCAGGCTATCCCACCCCACTCCCGTCTGGTGACTCCCCTCTGTATGGTGTTTTGGTGTTTACCCTCCAGCTGGACCCCTCCCTTCCCATCTAATTCAGTTGCCGAGGAAGCCCTCGGTGGGCCGCGTCAGCTCACTGCTTTGGCAACGTGGCTGCACCGGTTGCACTCATTGTGCATGGTGGCAATGGGGACAGGCTTCTTTCCTGCTCTCGCCTCCCACCTGGCTGTCTCCTCTGCAGGAAAGTCCACCTGATGAGCTACAGGCCTGAGAAACTGGCATCTGCTCCCACTCAGCAAACCAGGTTCTTTGCCAGGAATGCTCTGACCGCATGATGCATGGAAACAAGTTTTGTTTAATCACACCTGTAATTTTGATTTGAGGTACTCATTTAAGGTGACACTTATTCCTTCAGTGTCAGAATACTTTTTTTTTTTTGCTATACTTGACATGTTATAGCAAATTATATATATATACACACATACATATTTATAAAGAATATACTTGGTTATGTTATATTCTTTGTTATGTTTCTGGTCTCTAAATATTCACTGTCATGACACCAGGCATCCCCAACTGTCAGGAGGAAACACAAGGACTGAAGCCAGCTCCGACCTCTCACAGTCTTTCAACTCTTTTAAGAGAGCCTTGATCTTTAATAGCCCAAAGTTGGGCTAAGCCACACATGCACCTCCTGGTTAGTCTGTCAGGTGCCCAGGAGCTGCACAAAATGATTTGTTGTGTTAAAACATTCTCAAGGTATTTGACACACACCCATGATTATTTTATGTAGCTGATGGGGAGGGATGGGGAGGAGGAAATTCAGCCCTCCTGCTCCCCAGTTTCTCTTGAATAAACTACAATTCTGTGCCCTTGCACATCACTACTGACATGCAAAAGAGCAGCTCAGCTCCCTCCCTCACACGGCCACAGGGTGTGGGATGTCGCCAAGTGCTCACAGATGCTTGGAGGGACTTGAGGCTGTAGCTCCAGCCTTTCCCATCTCCACACTCAGAGATTTGTCTCTGGGAGATACTACAGCTGGGAAGAGCGCTGTGCTCCAGGATGGCCAGACTGCAGGAGACACAAACATTGACAATGCCACTCGTCCCTGCTTCCATCCCCTTCCCATCACTGGCAGTGTAAGGGATTTGTCTTGGTGGACATCCCCAGAGGTGTGTGTGGCCTTTGAAAGGCCACGAGCCATCACTGAATCCCTGTGGAAATGCCTGAGGCCTGGGGGGGTGTTAGCTCACATCCCCTGCACCACCGAAAATGGAGGGATCAGCCACAAGCTGTTGCTGGGAGTTTCCTCTGGACCTTGCTTCAGAGAGGCTGGATCCCACAGGGAGTGACTCCTCCTCAGACAAACAGATCAAAGCTGAAAGAGGAATTCACTCACTGCTTCCCATTGCCAGCCAGATGTCCAGTCACTTTCTAAGGAAGTAGGGCTTCAGCATGCGTGACTGTTATTTGGGCACAGGATCATCATAACCATGAACTACTTCTCCTTCCTTCCTTCCTTCCTTCCTTCCTTCCTTCCTTCCTTCCTTCCTTCCTTCCCCTGAGCTTTTCTTGCTGAGCATGATGTCATATGGTACGGAACATCCCTTTGGTCAGTTTTGGTCAGCTTCCCAGCTGTGTCCCCTCCAAGGGGATCTATGAATCAAGCTGGCCCTACCCAACCAAAACTTTTCCATACTGTAGAAGGGGATAAAGTCCCCGTAGTGCACATAAAAAATATGCTGTGGAAGACAGTCTGGGTTACTCCTGCCTCGGGCAAAGGCAAACCCATCCGTAGGATTGCTTTTGCTCAACGACCTGGGTGTACTTGGTGGGTGATGCAGGAGGATCGAGAATTCTGATGTATACCTCAAGGGGATTTGATTTTGGGTGAGAATAACCAATGTCTTGAATTGTATGATGCTAATTGCTGTATAATACCAGATGTCACCACTACTATGGTGGCTCTATGCCCTATCAACAGGATTACAGTAACAATCACCCAGATTAATGAAGAATGAATTTTGATGAAACTGAGCAAAGTGCCACAATGATAGATCCGGACAAGTGCAGTGGTGATGGAACCAGAACTGGCTTCAGCATGCAACAATCTCTGCCGCTGTGAAGGATGACAGATGGAGCCTGAAGTCGTGGTCTAAATGAACTCTATGGACATTTAATGAACGTTTATGGACATTTTACAGATATTTCACAGGAGTCGTCCATTGACTAATGATATCTGTGTGTACATCTGAAAGGACAGGAAAAGTGGTGGTGATTAATTGCAGCATATTGGAAAGTGTGAGACCTGGGCATGATGTAAATGGTATAGCATAAGCGGTGGATGCTGTCCTGGTTTTGCAGGGATAGAGATAATTTTCTTTCTAGCAGCTGGTGTAGAGCTGTGTTTAGGTTTAGGATGAGAACAATGTTGATAACACACCAATATTTTAGTTGTTGCCAAGCAGTCAAGGACTTTTCAGCTTCTCATAGTGGCCTGCCAACGAGATGGCAGGGGACACTCAAGAAGCTGCGAGGGGGTGCAGCCAGGACAGCTGACCCAAACTGGCCAAAGGGATATTCCATACTGTATGATGTCACGCTCTGTATATAACGGGGGGGGTGGGCCAGGAGGCAGCGCGGCTCAGGAACTAGCTGAGCATTGGTCTGGGTGGTGAGAAATTGTGCTGTGCATCACTTGTTTGTATATTCGTCTATAATTATTGTTGTTGTAGTTGTTGTTATGACTACTACTATTATTATTGTCATTCTTTTATGTCCTGTTAAACTGACTTTATCTCAACTCACAAGTTTTACCTTTTTTCTTTTCCATTCTCTCCCCATCCTAGTGGGGGGAGTGAGCAACTGGCTGCGTGGTTGTTTCAGCTGTCTGCCAGGTTAAACCACGACAATCCCATAGTATGTGATCCCAGCCTTTTTTTTTTTTTTTTTAATCATCATAATTATCATTATTGCTGTTTGACTCTTCTTCACGGTTATTATGTTTTATGGAGAAATGTTTGCATAGGCGTCACTACATGTGAGGCACCTAATACTCTGTGTCGCCCGGCGCCCTTATGAAAGTGTGTCTAAGACTGGCTCAGAGCTGGCCTATCTCATGGCATCTCTGCAATAAAATGGGATCTGCTGGTGCAGTGCTTTCAGGCTGGGCTCTTCCTCCAAAGAGGCCTGAGGAACTGCACCCCTCAAGTCCCTCTTCCTCCATGTGTTGGGGAGTACAAAGCTCAATGGTTGTGAGCTTCTGGAGACCTAGGACTGGATTCAGGAGTCACCAGTTGGTGTCTGGTGACAGTGAAGATGGTGAGTGTCAATGAGGGATGTAGCCAGGGCTTTCCCACAGGTGACCTTGAAGACACCAGTCCTCCAGGAGGGACATCTGGAGCTGCCCGGAGAGCATGGTGGTTCTCTAGGGACAGCATGTTCCTGAGGTGGTGTGGAGGTGGAAGAAGTCTGCAAAGAGAGGGTTTGGGGCCTAAACTAGAGGGGATGTGCAGACCTCCTCTGGGCACTCTCCAGATACTCCCCACCTGTCTTCAGCAGGGATTCCCACAGAGGGACACAGTGGTCCAGATGTGGTCACACCAGGGCTCGGTGAAGCCAGGCAAAAACTCAAGATGTCTGGGTGGCCATGCTCCTCTTAATGCAGCCCCATATGCAGCTGGCCTTGGTCGTTGTGAGCACGTACCACTGGCTTGTAGGATGTTCCTCGTAGCACCCAGGCCCTTCTCCTTGTGGTGAGTGCTCAGCGCCAGGACCCAGCCTGCCCTGATGTGTGGGGTTACTCCTCTCCCCAGTGCAGAACTGGCCATTTCTCCTGGTATACTTTAAGAGGTTTCTGTTAGCACATCTCTCCCACAGTTCCTCAAGGTGCCCCTGGACTGAAGTTCCATTTGGTCAGCTGTTCATGTTTGTTTGCAGGTGGCTCACCCTGATGGTGGTGTCTATCACTAGGTAACAGCATGAGGAGTTGCAGGGCTCTACAGACAATAAAAGGAGTTACTGGGTTTAATTGCTGAGCCAGGTGGGAATTACCATGACAACCACCTCTGAAACACCAAAGGAGGGTACAAAGCCAGCAAAGCCAGGGCCAGTGGAAGAAGAGTGAATGAGGGTTGGGCTGTTTCTGTGCTAGGCCGTGTTAGTGGAAAATGTATACCTGTACAGGCACACAGACAACATGGATCCCTCCAGGAACTGGTCTTAGACCCCTCTGTCTATTGAGAAGGTGACTCCAGGATACCCTCACCCCCACACACAGACAAGTACACATGCACACCAATGGCGCTCTGCAGCACAGAATCACAGAACCACTGAGGCTGGAAGGCAGCCACCTTCCACCTTCTCTGTCCTTCCTCTTCAGGCTCGACTTTAGGCAGAAGCGCCTTTCTCGTCCATGCCAGCTTCCTGCCACCTTTTCTTGACTTCCTGCATGTCAGGGTGGACAGTTCTGGAGCCTGAAGAGGAGATCCTTGACCATCGAACAGCTCACGGCACCCCCTCTTCTCTGCAGGGCCATATCCTATGGGATTCTTCCAAGTAGGTTCCTCACCAGGCCAAAACCTGCTCTCTTGAAGTCCTGTTCTTTGCCTTGTTCCCATCTTTCAGGAGCCTCAACTCTTCCTTCTCACCCTTGACTTTTTACATCCTGACCAGCTCTTCCTTGTTTGTAAGTGGTGTGGGTTAACACCAGTAAGAAATTAGGCACCACACTGCAGCTCACTCACCATCCTCCCCCACAACCAGGGGGATGGAGCAAAAGGGAAGGAAAAGTAAAAGCAAGAAAACTTGGGGGTGAAGATAAAAATTGTTTAATAAGAGCATGGGAAGTGGAAGAAGAAGGACAACAAAATAAAAAAAGTGATGCAAAGGCAATTACTCCCCACCTCACGCAGGTAGACAGATGCCCAACTGTTCCAGAGCAAAAGATGGTAGCAATCACTAAACGCCATGCCTCTCCCTTTTTAGAATCATAGAATCATACAATCTTTAAGGTTGGAAAAGACCTCTAAGATCATCAAGTCCAACCATCGGCTCAACACCACCATGTCTACTAAACCATGTCCTGAAGTGCCACGTCTACACGGTTTTCGAACACCTCCAGGGATGGGGACTCCACCACCTCTCTGGGCAGCCAGTTCCAATGCCTGACCACTCCTTCAGTGAAGAAATTTTTCCTAATATCCAATCTAAACCTCCCCTGACGCAACTTGAGACCATTTCCTCTTGTCCTGTCGCTAGTTACTTGGGAGAAGAGACCAACACCCACCTGGTTACAACCTCCTTTGAGGTAGCTGTAGAGAGCAATCAGGTCTCCCCTCAGCCTCCTCTTCTCCAGGCTAAACACCTCCAGTTCCCTCAGCCGCTCCTCATAAGACTTTGCTCCAGTCTCTCTACCAGCTTTGCTGCCCTTCTCTGGACGTGCTCCAGCTCCTCAATGTCCTTCTTGTACTGAGAGGCACAAAAATGAACATGTGCACTCGAGGTGCAGCCTCACCAGAGCTGCGTACAGGGGCACAATCACTTCCCTACTCCTGCTGACCACACTATTTCTGACACAAGCCAGGATGCTCTTGGCCTTCTTGCCCACCTGGGCACACTGCTGGCTCATGTTCAGCCGGATGTCAACCAGCACACCCAGGTCCTTCTCTGCCAGGCAGCTTTCCAGCCCCTCTTCCCCAAGCCTGTAGTATTGCCTGGGGTTGTTGTGACCCAAGTGCAGGACCTGGCACTTGGCCTTGTTGAACCTCATACAGATGGCCTCTGCTCATTGATCCAGCCTGTCCAGATCCCTCTGCAGAGCCTTTATACCCTCAAGCAGATCCACACTCCCACCCAACTTGGTGTCATCAGCAAACTTACTCGGGGTCCACTTGATCCCCTCGTCCAGATCATTCATGAAGACATTAAGGAGAACTGGCCCCAGTACTGAGCCCTGGCGAATTCCGCCAACTGGTATGAACTCCATTCACCACAACCCTTTGGGCCCTGCCATCCAGGCAGTTTTTTACCCAGAGAAGAACATACCCACAAACTCCATGAGCAGCCAGTTTCTCCAGGACAATACTCTGGGAAATGGTGTCAAAGGCTTTACTAAAGTCTAGGTAGACAACATCCACCATCTTTCCCTCATCCACTAAGTGGGTCACCTTGTCATACAAGGAGATGAGGGTAATCAAGAAGGACCTGCCTTTCATGAACACATGATGACTGAGCCTGATTGCTTATCTTGTATGTGCTATGGGAGGGCACTCAAGATGATTTCATCCATAAATATAACAGGGATAAAAGGAGCCTTCGCATATAAACCTTTGTCTGGTCAATATGCTGGTCTGGACATGCCCTGCGCCTGAACTCAACCATCTGATGTGTCTCCTCATTCAGCTCCATTTCTAACTCTGTTCCTGGCTGGGGGGCTCTCTATGCTGTGTGCGGGCATGTGCCAGGAGCAGCTCTACGTGCCAGCAAGGGGAGTCAGACCAGCTGTCACAGAGGCCCATGTGTCTGTGCTGCTGGCTGCGGAGCGAGTGAGGTTACACGCGTCAGTGTGCAATTGGTGGTGAAGATCAAGCTGGAGTCGCTGGTGCAAAGGTGAAGTGACCTGGGAGCCAAGGCTGTGTGAGCCACTCCGATGGTGAGACCATGGAGAGGCTGGTTCTGGAGGAGCAGGGGAGTTCAGTGCCAGCTGCTGTAGACTCTGCAAGTTGACTGAGAGACTTCATTCTGAGTGTGTGTGGGGGGGGTGTGTGCACGTGCACATGTGCTGGCATTTCTGTGTGCACATGTGTGTGTGGGGGATGGCGTGGCATGGAGCTGCAGCAGTCTCACCTCTGTCGGGCTGCTGGATTTGGCTCCTGGAGGGATCCATGTTGTCTGTGTGTCTACACGGCTATACATTTTCCACTAATATCACCATGCGTCAAACAGCCCCACCCTCATTTCTCCTTTCTCTGCTGACCCTGGTTTGGCTTGCTTTGTACCCTCCTTTGGTGTTTTGCAGACTCTCTTCATGGCAATTCCTACCTGGGTCTGTAGAGATCTGCAACTCCTCATGCTGTTCTCTTGTGAGACTACACCACCATCAGGGTGAGCCACCCGCACACAAACAGTAACCGCTGACCAAATGGAGCTTCAGTCCAGAGGGACCTGGAGAAACTCGGGGATTTGGCCAAAAGAAACCTCATGACGTTGACAAGGAGAATTGGCCAGTCTGGCCTCAGGGAGAAGAACCAACATGTACATCAGGGCCAGCTGGGACCTGCTGTGCTGAGGAGGGACTCTGAGGAGAAGGGCCTGGCAACTGCGAGGGACACCATCCAAGCCAGGGGTTTCTGCTCACTGTGAAGAAGGCCAGTTGCATACGGGGCTGCGTTAGGATGAGCATGGTCCCCCAGAGCAGGGCAGTTCTTCTGGCCCTTGACACCGCACTGGTAGGGACCCCCACACATGGCTTTGTCCCAGTTCTCGGCTCCCTCTTTTGCTGGAGCTGGGAGGAGCTGGAGAGTGGCCAGAGGAGATGTGGCCAGGTGGAGTTTGGGGCCTTAAGCAGATGGGCTGTGTGGAGGGGCTGAGAGACCTGGGCTTCTTTGGCCCCTTTGCCCAGTGGTGGGGAGGCTCAGGGCAGTCTAGGAGTAGCCTGAGACTGCTTGAGAGGGGTGGTTTCAGAGATGGTGGAGCTTTTCTGAAAACTGGGAAACATCATGATGAGAAAGAAAAGATACCACCAAGTGCATCTTGGGAAGTTGAGATGGGACACGAGGAGAAAGAAATGTCCCTGCAAGCGCAGTTCTGTGGTACAAGAGGCCACCCAGCAAGAGTCTGGATTAGCCAGAGCTTTGCATTTCAGTGAACAGTCTGTGAGGATGGAGAGATATCAGTAAGGGTAGGAAGATGCTCAGGTGACACCCAAGTTGGTAAGCAGGCTGGGTGTCCAGAGCCTGCAGGGAAAGAGGTGCAGGTGTGGGACACCGTAGGACATGCTGTGGTGGAGACATCTGGGGGCAGTGGCAAGGCTGAAAGCCCCCAACACAGCCAAGGTCTTGGTCTGCTGGGCTGTGGCTGCTCTCTCTGCAGGTGATGCCTGTGAGGAGACATCTTATCATTAGAGCACCAGGACTTCATCGCCCCCTTGTCACAACCTGTGAGCCTGAGAAAGAGTGTGTGGTAGTCCTGCTCTAGGCATTGCACATCCCCACATCACACTGGCCCAGGAAGAGCCCTGAGCCCTGTGTGTGAGGGACAGGGTCTCCCCTCCCAGGGGCTGGGGGCCCTTGGGCTTGGCCCTTTGACTTTATATAACAGATCCAAGATTACTCAGCATCAGAGACATCTTGCCATTGCCTTTGCCTACCTGTCATCACTGCCTCCACTTGCCTGCTCTAACCAGCCCCAGAGTTGCTTTGTCAGGGATGGCCCTCAGGGGGACCCATTAATGCTCCAAGAAACTGTGGAGTTTGCATCGCACTGTGACTTCTGGAGAGGTTTCATCAGCTTCCTCTCAGGGTCTGAGCTTCATGGACTCATCCCCAAACCCACCAGAGGGGTCATTAACATGCCGCCTTGGGCTGGGCCTCTGCTTCTGGTCTCCTGGGACGGAGGGAGCTCATGGCAAGTGGGCTGTGCTGCAGAGAGACAGCTCTGGCCAGGAGCAGCTCCTCTGCAGAGCCCAGCAGGGCTGAGGGCTCTGCCTGCAGGCACCGAGGGGAGAACAGCGAGGCAGAGAGAGCTTAAAGGCAGTTGGAAATGGGAGGCTTGCTGAGAGCTCAGGGAAGGAGAAATCTTCAGAGCCCTTGACACGGTAAGTCTCTGGGTGCAGGGCAATGCCGATGCGGTTCCTGGAGGCATCTCCTCAAGCTGGCAGAGCCCACAGCTCCTGGGATGTGCCAGGTGGACTCCCTGTGCAGAGGCAAGTTTGAGTGGCTGTGAATGCAGGTGTGCAGGCAGGGGTGCCCAGTTGTGTCCTTCAGAGTAGGGACAGGGAGGAGAGGTGTGGGCAGAGCACCAGCTCCTGGCAGGGACAGCTCCAGGCAGCAGAGACATGGGCAGGGAGTGGGAGGAAACTGCAGGCAAGCCCTGGGCTAGGCTGCCTTCAGGCTGCTCTCTTGTGGTCCCTCACTCTAGATGTCTGCTGGGCATTGTCTGCTGAGCAATGAGCTGACTCTGCCTTTAGGACATCCCATCTTCAGGATATCAGACTGTCTGCTTTGCCTGTGCTGCTGGGCTTGGGAGCTGCCCCAGAAGAGCACGGCTGTGCTGTAGGATCCCAGGGAGTGCTGAGCTTTCCCTTGGAGGTCAGTTCTCTCCTCTCAGAGGCCTTTGCTTCTCTCTGAGAGGGGCTGTGTCCTTCTCTCTCCATCACAACTCCACCTCTGGGCTGGGAAAGAGAAGAGTTTGCAGATCTGCCCTTGGAAACACAACTCCCCATCTCTCATCACAGTCTAGTTTTGGGATTTTTTTTAAGTGTAATTTTTGTGTGAGGTCATCTTCAAGGTAGCACAAGCAAAAGTGCAGGGCAGCTGGGTGATAGTGTAATGAACGCTACAGCTCTCTTGACTCTGCACTAAGCCACAAAGAGCTGAGCTGTTTTGCCTGTTCTGTCACATTCCCATTGCTGTCCTCTTCCCATTTTCCACCCTAAAATGAGTATTTCTACCCCTCAAAAGAGCGCTCCCCAGATGTGATGGTGGAAAATAAAAACCACAGACAAAATTCTTCTAAGGAAATGCTAAGCCTGTCTTCGGCAGCCTGCACTCTTCTGAGTCATGAGTGCAGAGATTTAATTTCTCCATTGAAGGTGGATTGCATCTGACATGGGTTTTAAACATTGGAGGTGTCACAAACCAGCTCCACGTACCCACTGCAGCTGAGCACAGCTGACTCCTCAGCTCCTCACAACACACTCAGCCAGCACAAACCAGAGAAGGGAAAGGCATTTCAGTTGGGGGCTGTTTCTATGAAGAATGGAGTGGCTTTGCTCAGAGGAAGATGTCCTAATTGTTCCCTGTCCTTTCATTTTTTCAACCAGCCCCCATGCCAAGGAACCACAAATGTCCAACAGCAGCTCCATCACTGAGTTCCTCCTCCTGGCATTCGCAGACACACGGGAGCTGCAGCTCTTGCACTTCTGGCTCTTCCTGGGCATCTACCTGGCTGCTCTCCTGGCCAATGGCCTCATCATCACTGCCATAGCCTGCGACCACCACCTCCACACCCCCATGTACTTCTTCCTCCTCAACCTCTCCCTCCTCGACCTGGGCTCCATCTCCACCACTGTGCCCAAAGCCGTGGCCAATTCCCTATTGGACATCAGGACCATCTCCTACACAGGATGTGCTGCTCAAGTCTTTCTGATTGTCTTCCTGCTTGGAGCTGAGTACGCCCTTCTCACTGTCATGGCCTACGATCGCTACATTGCCATCTGCCAACCCCTGCACTACGGGACCCTCCTGGGCAGCAGAGCTTGTGTCCACATGGCAGCAGCTGCCTGGGGCAGTGGGTTTCTCTATGCTGTGCTGCACATGGCCAATACATTTTCTATACCACTCTGCCAGGGCAATGCCCTGGACCAGTTCTTCTGTGAACTGCCCCAGATCCTCAAGCTCTCCTGCTCAGTCTCAGACTACCTCAGGGAAGTTGCAATTATTACTTTTAGTACTTTTCTATTTTTGGGTTGTTTTGTTTTCATTGTGCTGTCCTATGTGCAGATCTTCAGGGCTGTGCTGAGGATCCCTTCTGAGCAGGGACGGCACAAAGCCTTTTCCATGTGCCTCCCTCACCTGGCCGTGGTCTCCCTGTTTGTCAGCACTGCCATATTTGCCTACCTGAAGCCCCCCTCCATTTCCTCCCCATCCCTGGACCTGGTGGTGGCAGTTCTGTACTCGGTGGTGCCTCCAGCAGTGAACCCCCTCATCTACAGCATGAGGAACCAGGAAATCATAGATGCCCTGTGGAAACTATTTGAATACAATCTACTTCAGATTAATAAGGTGCCCATTATCCCAGTAGGGCTCCCTTTGTATCTCAGGAAGAGCCAGGACTAACTTGTCTTTATATGTGTCTGTAATTTTTTGTGTGTGTTTGGTTTTTTTGTGGGTTTTGGGGTTTTTTTTTGTGATATTAGTATTCATGACCAGAATACCTCATTGTACATATCCATCCAGGCTGCCTGTTTAGAAAAACTCCAGAGAAACCGGTGGGAAGTTAATTGTCTCAGCTCCCATCTGTGCACATCTCTGGAGCTGGGGGAGTAGCCCCAGCATGCAGGAGGGTTTGTCACCGAAATCCGGGAATAAACCTCGTAACACCAATGTAGTGTTAAAAGGCAGGCATTCTTTATTGCAGGCCTGGGTGCACAGGGGATAGCTCCACCCAATGTGCATGCCAGGTGATCACCAGCACACAGGTTATGTAGGATCAAAACATACATATTCATCGTTTTTCTCAGAAAGGGCAGTCCTATGATAATCATTTCTTGGAATCCATTTCCATATTTTCCTCCCCGTCACACATGCTCAGTGATTTGAGTCCCTGGTCTTCAAGGGGTCTCTGGTGGTCATCAGTGGTCACGCACCCATGTCCACTGCATAATTAATTATCTCAAACTGATTCTATAGTTACTGTTTCACGGCGCCTATCCCACGGTTACACCAGTGTGGTCTTCCAGGGACTGAGGAATGGCTCAGGTGTTCCTTGTGGGTGGACAGCACCCACACAGATGCTGAATGGACTCCAACTAAGCTGCCTGGGGCTCGACAGCCTGTGGTAGGGCTGATGGCAGAGGAGTGTTTTTCTGGAAGGAATGAGGAGCTGCCAGGAGAGCCCAGGGGATCTGCAGGGACAGCACGTGCCAGGAGGTCAGCAGGGAATGGAGCCCACTGAGCACGAGCCTGTGCAAGGTGGCGTGCCCCAGAGATCAAGTGCTAAATGTGGGTGTGAACCAGCAAGTGAGGGTTCTGCAAGCCCAAGGGACACAGCAGGCACAGGGAAAGGAGCCTGGTGAGTGGTTCGTTTTCCCATCAGTGGACTTCCATAGACTGGATGCGGTGCAGCACCCAAACACATCTCATGGCATTGGCAATAAGGCAGGTCACCTCTGAGCAGCCTCCATGGCCACATAAGAGTCTCTGTGGGAGGCAGTCAGTGGCAGTGATGTCCCTGAGCTGGGTCTGCCTCCCAGCCTGACCAGCACGTCCCTTGCAGAGTGCCCCTGTGACCCCAGGCCCCACAGCCCACTTGCTCTGCAGAGCAGCTCCACCAGCTCAAGGGCTGTGGAGAGCATGGGCAGGGGGTGTAGGAATGGCTGGCCAGGCCAGCACAGATGTGCCCACCTTGTCAAAAGGCTCTTTAGAGACATGGGATGTCCTGGTGTTTTCCCAAAAGTGGGGTCATTTACCCCATGTGCAGTACACCAATACACACACAGAGCAGAGGTATTTTATTTATTTCATGTCTGCACAGAGGTGGTTGCAGGGTGGTAATGCCACAAAGCTAGCACCCTGCACACAGAAACTACAACATATTTATCTTGTTGCAGGATTAGAAAAATTATCAGGTTGTCAATCTTTCAGGTCCTCTTCGAGGACAGTCCTTAGCAAGGCGTGCATTTATCAGTCTTTCAGCTCCTCTTCAAGGGTCCAGTCATTAGCAAAGCAACGCAGTGTATTCAACCCTGAATTAGACAGTGTCTAAGCATTAATCCAAACACATTCCTCACCCTGTCAAGTGGAAAATTCTACTTCACAGCTATCAATACTGTCACTGTCTACAGCTGTCTTATGGGATGGTGCAGAGGAGAAGGAGTCAGACTCTTCCCATGTGGGCACAGTGGAAGCATGAGAAGCCATGGGAAAAAGTTGGGATGTGGGAAATTCTGACTAGACTTAAGAGAAAAGAAGCTGCACTATAAGGTCCATCAGGCACCAGGAACAGGCACTCCGAAAGGCTGTGGTACCTCCACAAATGGAGATATTCAAGCCTCATCCAGATGTAGTGCCACGGGGGGTTTTTCATCGTAATGGGTGACTACCTGGTGCGGGGGACAGAGGCACTCATCTGTTGGGCCAGCCAACCATCTAGAGAGGTTTGCTGCTTGCTGGGGACAAGGATCCAGGATGTTGTGGTGGGACGTCCAGAGCTCATCTGGCTCTCTGACTACTGCCTCCTGCTCTTAACCCATGTGGGCACAAATGACACTACCAGGGGCAACCTGGACAGTACCAGAAGTGACTACAAAGCTCTGGGGGTGGCACTGAAGGGCATGGGGGCCCAGGTGGTGTTCTCCTCAATCTCATTGGTGAGGAGAAAGGCACTACTAGGACAAGTTAATAATTAACTGCGGAACTGGGGTAGGTTTTTGGGTTCCACGACCATGGGACCCTGTTTGCGGACCAGCATCGTCTTGGCAGAGGTGGGATCCACCTCACTAAGCAGGGCAAAGCTGTTTCTGCCAACAGGCTGGCTGACCTCATAAGGAGGGCTTTGAACTAAGAATGATGGGGGAGGGAGAGAGTAACCAGCAGTCCTCTAAAGGAGTGACAGGATCAATGAGCAAGGGCATGGGGTGATGTGGTGGGAAGGGATCACAAAACGGGGCTCAAGTTCAGTGCTTGCATGTAAGCAAGGAAATGCCTACAAAGCACCATGATGGAGAAATCTCTCACACCCCCTCCAAGAACTCAACATGCTGGGGTTCCTCTCTAAAGTGTCTGTACTCTAACGCATGCAGCATGGGGCATAAACATGAGGATTTAGAGATCGGTGTGCAGTTGCAGGGCAATGATCTTGTTGGGATCATGGAAATGTGGCAGGATGACTCCCATGATTGGATGTCGCAATGGAGGGATACAGGCTCTTGAGGAAGGAGAGGATGGGATGACAAGGAGGGGGGCGTTGCCTTTTATGTGAGAGAACAGCTGGAGTACATGGACCTCTGTCTGGGGATGGGTAGGGAGCCAAGAGAGAACCTAAGGGTGAGGATTAAAGTGAGACCAGGAAAGGGTGGCATTACAGTGGATGTCTGCTATCGGCCACTCGACCAGGAGGAAGAAGTATATGAGGCCCTCAACAGGCAGATAGGAGCAGCCTCACATTGGCAGGCTCTGGTCCTCACGGGAGATGTCAACCACCTCAATATTTGCTCAAAGGACAACACAGCAGGGCATAAGCAATCCAGGAGGTTTGTGGAGTGCCTGGATGAGAAATTCCTCACTCAGGTGACAGAGGAGCCAGTGAGGAGAGGTGCTCTGCCTGACCTCTTCCTCATCAACAATGAGGGGCTTGTTGGGGATGTGAAGGTCAAAGGCAGCCTTGTGACCATGAGATGGGGCTGTAGTGACCATGAGATGATGGAGTTCAGGTTCCTGAGGGTGGGAAGGAAGGTAAAAACAATCTCAGAGCCCCGGGTTTTAGGAGAGTAGACTTTGGTTTCTTCAAGGATCTGCTTGGAAGAGTCCCATGGGATGTGGCCCTGGAGGGAAGGGGGGCCCGAGAAAGCTGGTTCATATTCCAGGATCACCTCCTCCAAGCTCAAGAGAGGTGCATCCCATCAAATATGATGTCAGGCAAAAATGCCAGGAGAGCTGTGTGGATGAACAAGGAGCTCCTGGCCAAACTCAAACACAAGAAGGAAGAATACAGAGGGTGGAAATGAGGATGGGTAGCCTGGGAGGGACACAGAGACATTGAGCATGCAGGGAGAAAGGTAGGAAAGCTAAAGCCCAAATGGAATGGAATTTGGCAAGGGATGCCAAAGAAACCAAGAAGGGCTTCTGTAAGTAGACAGGGAACAAAAGGGAAATGAGGGAAACTGTGGGCCCATTGCTCAGTGAGACTGGGGACCTGGTGACACGGGACGTGCGAAAGGCTGAGGCACCGAATGCCATCATTGCCTCAGTATTTGCCAGCAAGATCGGCCTTCAGGAATCCCAGGTGCCAGAGACCAGGGGAAAATCTAGAGCATGGAGAAGTGCCTTGCTGGAAAAGGATCGGATCAGGGAATACTCAGGCAAACTGGACATACATAAGGCTCTGGGCCTTGACGACTCCTGATGACTTCCTTATCGTTCCTGTGCCTGGAAAGGGTTTCCAGCATTAGCTGCTCCATCATCTTCCCAGGAAGGGAGGTGAGTCTGACTGGCCTGTAGTTCCCTGCGTCTTCCTTCTTTTCCTGCTTGAAGACAGGCGTGACATCTGTGCTCTGGGCCTCTTTATTTGGCTGGGCTCTGGGCCTCTGCGTATCGACTGAGGTCTGGCACTTGGCAGGTCATGGTGTTATGCCATGGGACATCCCATAAAGATGTGGCCAGCTCAAAGAAAGGGATGCCATGAAGGAAGTGATAGCAGGTGTGGCCATTTCTTGATGGCAAAGAAATATAGGGTGATCTATCCAACTCCTCCTGCCTTCCTTGCTCCAAGCTCCCTTTAGCTATGAAATGTAGATGTATCATATGACGATACAAATGTGTCACCAGAACACAGTTTCCCCATTCAAAGTGATGGCAGGAAATATATTTCTGGAAATGGCTGTATAAGTCTCTCTTTCCACAGAGGGAGAGAAAGGGTCATCATCTTGCTGGTCCGTGTCCGTGTCCTATGAAAAAACTCATGAGAATTTACAGAATATATATTCAAACTCCATTAGGAGACACTCAGGATCACTATGAACTGAGGATTTCTCATATCACGCAATGTGTGAGCAGAAGAATTAAGAACTGTAGGGGGGAAAAAAAAAGAATCCTTCCTTACTGTTTAGTATTGAAATCTTTGGACTTTAACTAGAGTCCTGAAATCTCTCTAATTAACCACATAAGAACTGAAGACCTAAAGGAAAATTATGCACAGAGCATTGGCTCATTAGGGCGTTTTGCATGTTAATTAGCCCCCTGGTGCCAAGTTCCTGAACTGCAGGTCCTGAAAGATTGAACAAGTGTCTAAAGAAGTAAAAGTCAGCAGCAAACCTCCGAGTTTCTGAGAGTGTTCCTGGGCCCCAGGGAGGACCATCACTCAAGAGACCATGGAGGGAATGACCAGACAGGGAGATTTACAAAGGCATGTAATGATAGGCCAAGAGGTAATGGCTGTAAGCTGAAGGAGGGTAGATTTAAATTAGATATTAGGAAAAAATTCTTCTCTATGAGGGTGGTGAGTCACTGGAACATGTTGCCCAGAGAAGTTGTGGATACCCCCTCCCTGGAAGTGTTCAAGGCCAGGTTGGATGGGGCTTTGGGCAACCTGGTCTAGTGGAGGGTGTCCCTGCCCATGGCAGGGGATTGAACTAGATGATCTTTGAGGTCCCTTCCAACCCAAACCATTCTGTGATTCTGTGGTTGTCCCTGGGAGCTGGTAAAACAGGAAGTCAGAAGCATTGGTCACATGTGGAAAATCAAATGTGGGAGTGGCTGTGAAATCCCTAAATGTGTTTCACCAAGCAGGATGGCCAAGCCCTGACCCCCATTCCCTGAAGAGAGGATCCTTTCCCTCATGAGATGCTTACAGCTCCTCCTGGGAGCAGTGTGATGGGAGGGTACGTGATGCCTAGTGCAGGTCAGCGGTAGGACACCTCCCAGGCTCTATGGGGGGTGGGTGAGGAGGCAACAAGGCCCTGGGACTGTAAGGGACTGGGGCCTTCTCACGGGATTCAGTGGAAGAGACAGCAGCCACTGTGGAGAGGACAAGGACTTCTGTCCTGGTGTTGGAGGAGGGCCCAGCCACACCAAGGCTGTCAGCTGTTGGCACCACAGACGGTCCTATACTGTCCTGTGCCTGTTCCAGTTTCCCTGAGGTCTTTAGCTACCTCCTCCTGCTTCCTCATCTCACTCTGACCTTGGGATCTCCCAAGCTTTACTGATGCCAGTGAAAGGCAAGATGCTAACTGCAGTACAACTTGCTTAGAAGAATGAACACTAATTGAGACTATGAGCTTTTACCTCAGGGCCCATGTGACCTGAAGACCCAACCTAAGCCAGCTCTTACCAGCTGAGAACATCCCATGTCCATGATAAACCCATGGAAGATTTACCTTTCAAAAAACCGGGCGTATAACCACGGCCAGAACAGCAACCGACCAGCATCCAGGATAATCCGCCCACCTGAGCAGGACATCGCTTTAGAACAAAGAGAATTAACATACCACTGACCGTTTGTCTGCACCACCTGCACGGGACAAGGATGTAGGAACTGATGAGCCCATCCCTTAACGTGAGTGATTGCATTGGTCTATACAACTGTACTGTAACAGATACAAACCCTGCTTTCCTCTGTACTGGGGTCCTCCAGCCATTAGGCTGAGGCACCACTGCCTGCACAGCTGAAATAAGAGAATAAATTACCTTGGTAATTCTATGCTAAGCTTCCTTGTCTCCCTCCGCAGCCAGCAAATGAAGGACTTGTATGTGCCACTTTGGCCTCACTGCCTGTGCCTGCAAAGACAAAGCTGTGGTTACCTGAGGACTTGACAGTGCCTGTGAGTTCCCCACAACCCCTCGGGCATCTTCCAATGCCCTGCTAATGTCCTCTGGCACCCAAAATAGCCCAGTCCCAGACTTGCTTGACTCCTGCACTTATTGCCATATCCCAGCACTGAAATGCATGTCCTCCTGCTGCTGCTGCTGCTGCCTCCAAATCACAATTCAGCCTGATTCCCTTCAGCATGACATCCCCGCAGCCCCACCACCACTTCAAGTCTTCTTCCTGCCTTTAACACACTCACTGCTATGCATACACCTTTCTCTCTGCCTGCACCCCCATGTGTCTCTCAAAGCCTTCCTGTTTCCCCTGCAGTTGTGGGACCTCCCTCCAGGAGGGTCGTGCATTTTCCAGGATCATGGATGTTTCCTGTGGTCCATCCAAGTGTGGGGAGTGAAGGAGGGGAAGAGAGCAAGGTCAGCTCCTGAGGCATGACTGAGCACAGCCACCCCCAGCAGCGAGCATTCCCTATCTGCCAGGCTGAGGCATGCACACAAGATGGAAACATCTTCCTTATCTCTGATGTGCACAAGAAGGGACTTTCTTTCTGCCACCTTCCCAGCAAAAAACTCGTCGTCATCGTCATCGTCGTCCTCCTCCTCCTCCTCCTCCACCACCCATACAGATCCACTGCTTTCCATTTCTGGGCTCAGATGTGGCTGTAAGGACTTGTTAAAGCCATCAGCCATCACCTTGTTCTCACTGACATCCCCTGACTCTCTGTCCCAGGCCTACACACGGCCAGTCACTGCTGCTCAGGGCCACTCACTCTTAAGAAGCTGGCCAGAGCTGGCCATTTTCCCCAATGCAGGCACTCAGCCCAGCAGGAGGATGGAGATGGCCGCACAGCGAGACTTGCCCATAACCTGGGTGAACGGTCAGGGCTGGAAATGGCTGGTGAGAGAGGCTGGGGGGTGACAAAGGCCCTGGGTCACCTTCCCGGTCTGTCCATGCCACCAAGGACATAGACTGGCCTCCTCCTCTCTCCTGCACATGCCTGTCTCAGCTCCCATCCAGGAGCCCTGTCTCTGAACCACAGTCCCCCTGATGCGAGCCCTCACCCTGCACGGTCACGCAGAGCAAGCTATACACTGACGTTTCTCTCTCCCAGAAACATTCCTCCCTGCCCTCTCTCCAGCCCTGTCTGCTCTGGCCCCACAGCAGTACTTGCCGCAGGCTGCTGCAGAGCTCTGGGCACTCGCCCCAGAGCCCCAGCCCCTCTGAAGGGCAGAGAAGCTCCTGGGGGGCAGAGATGGGTGGGCATAAGGGAAAGGAGGTCAGTGGCACCCTGTGTCCCCTGTTCTCCTCTCCAGCATATCCTGAGAGGTCTGCAGCCCCTCCGTGCCATCCTGTCTCCCCAGGCTAGCACAAGAGCCCTGGCCCTTGGGGTCCTCAAGAGCTCCTAATCCCCCAGGGACAAAGCAGCCTGCCCCAAGCTGGGGCAGCCAGAAAGTTGTTTCATTTCTGCTATTCTGAGGATGGATCTTAGACAAAAAAGTTCCTGTAGGTTCATTTATTTACCTTAAATAAAATGGTTTCCCATTTATACATGGTCTATTGGTCACACAGAATAGGTGGATATTTAAGAGGAGGAATAATAATATTTATTTGTAACACAACATCATGAAAAGTGGAATGAAGAAAAAAAAATGTAAAGAAGGAAAGGTAGACTTGGCCTGTCACGACATACACAGGGAGTCAGTTTCAGAGGAACGTAGGCAGTCTATGGCTGCTGAAAGACATCCAGTCATCATTTTCCTCATGGCATCCTTGAGCTCCTGGTTCCTCATGCTATAGATGAGGGCATTCAGTGTTGGAGGTACCACCGAGGACACAACAGCAAACAACAGATCAAGAGATGAGGGAGAGATGGAGGGGGGCTTCAGGTAGGCAAATATGGCAGTGCTGACAAACAGGGAGACCACGGCCAGGTGAGGGAGGCACATGGAAAAGGCTTTGTGCCATCCCTGCTCAGAGGGGATCCTCAGCACAGCCCTGAAGATCTGCACATAGGACAGCACAATGAAAACAAAACAACCCAAAAATAGAAAAGTACTAAAAGTAATAATTGCAACTTCCCTGAGGTAGTCTGAGACTGAGCAGGAGAGCTTGAGGATCTGGGGCAGTTCACAGAAGAACTGGTCTAGAGTATTGCTGTGGCAGAGTGGTATAGAAAATGTATTGGCCATGTGCAGCACAGCATTGAGAAACCCAGTGCCCCAGGCAGCTGCTGCCATGTGGACACAAGCTCTGCTGCCCAGGAGGGTCCTGTAGTGCAGGGTTTGGCAGATGGCAACATAGCAGTCGTAGGCCATGATGGTGAGGAGAGAATACTCTGCTGAGATAAAGAAGAGAAAACAAAAGAGCTGGGCGGCACATCCTGCATAGGAGATGGCCCTGGTGTCCCAGAGGGAATTGGCCATGGATTTGGGCACGGTGGTGGAGATAGAGGCCAGGTCGAGGAAGGAGAGGTTGAGGAGGAGGAAGTACATGGGGGTGTGGAGGTGGTGGTCGCAGGCTATGGCAGTGATGATGAGGCCATTGCCCAGGAGAGCAGCCAGGTAGATGCCCAGGAAGAGCCAGAAGTGCAAGAGCTGCAGCTCCCGTGTGTCTGCGAATGCCAAGAGGAGGAACTCAGTGATAGAGCTGCTGTTGGACATCTGCTTCCGCTGGGCATTGGGACCTGTGCGAGGAGAAAAAGTCATTGAAGAGCTAGGGGAGACTTCTATGAGGAAGAGGCTTAGTGATGAGTGAGGAGAGCCGGTCGGTCCATCAGCCCTGGTCTCAGCCGCCCTGTGCTGGCACCTCTTTGAGCTGCAGGATGATCGCACCCAGACGTTCCCCCCAAAAGGAGCTGGGCACTGCTGAGAGCAGAGGAATCCATTTCCCAAGTGCACATCTCCAACCCCCTCAGCCTGCCTCACTCTACCTGAGCAGGATCTCAGCCCTCCCCTCCCAGCCAGGAACACAGAGGGCTCTCTGCAGCTGTCCGCAGGCAGCCACCCAGCAGCGTTTTCATGGCCTTAGCACTGAGGGGTCTTCTCCATGGGGCTCCTGGAGACCACCGGGATGCCATGGGAGAGCTGTGCCCTGGGGGAGGGCAGCCTGCAGCCCAGCAAGACCCCTCAGGGAAAGAAGCAAATGTCCTAAAGATGGGGTGTCCTAAAGAAGGGAGAATGGGGTCATTTGTATCCCCTGCAGCCCGGGCATTAGGCAGGCACTTGGACACTTCATTCCCATGGACACATCTGCATGGCAAGACCCACAGGGCTGGTCTCTGAGCTGCGTCTGAACCCCACCCCCCCATCCCAGCAAACCTGGTGATACGATCAAGGGGAGCAGAGACAGGAGGGGAAACCCAGAGAAATGCCACAGTGCTGCTGCCGATGGAGGCACTCGGGTATTTGGTAATATCCGCTCCTCAGGGGTCAGGCTGCCGAGAAGGTGACCTTCAGGGCAGAGGTTCTGCTGGGTGGGAGAGCAGAGCAGGGGGTTTCTCCGGGGAAGGTGTCTGCACTGCAGGGGATGGCAGGGAGGTGCCCCAACCCCCCTTCCACAGCATTTCTGGGAACAGCTGCCTCTCGCTCCCTGCCCATGTCTCTGCTGCCTGGAGCTGTCCCTGCCAGGAGCTGTTCCTCTGTGCTCAGGTCTCCTCCCTGCCTGTGCACACAGAGCCCATGCCACCGGCTGTGTGCTCAGCTCTGCCCTGCAGACCCCTCCTGGCAGCCGGGCACTGCCCAGGGGCACCTCTGTGTGCAGGGGCTAAGGAGCAGCTCAGACAAGTCCTAATGGGAACTGGGCTCTCAGTGCCTTCTCCAGAGCACAAAAAGAAATTCCCATCTCCCCCTGCCAACCCCATTGACAATGATGAGACATCTCAAAGCACAGACTCCTTCCTTTCAAGTGAATTCTGCCATTTTTCCTCCTGCACACAAACATCCTCCCAGAAGATCCCACAGGCTGTGGGATGTACCAGCTTGAAGAGGTCCCTCCAGCAACCACAGCTGCTTTTCCCTGCAGACACAGACTTACCACGTAGGGGGCTGTGAATAGTTCTCTTTGAATCAGCTCTCAGCATCCTCTCACCCCAGGCTGCCTTTAACCTCTCTTCTCCTCCCTCCTCTCCCCTCGGTGCCTGCAGGCAGTGCCCTCAGCCCTGCTGCGCTTTGCAGAGGAGCTGCTCCTGGGCAGAGATGTCTCTCTGCAGTGCTGCCCACTTGCCATGAGCTCCCTCCGTCCCAGGAGCCCGGCCCAGCTCAGCAGCAGAGGACCAGCCCAGGGCAACATTTCTCTGCCCTCCCACACTCCCTGCAGATGTCCCTGGGGCTCCAGGGCTGAAGCTTCTCAAAGGCATCAGGGTCTCTCCTGGGGAGCGTAGGCTGACGCAGACTGAAGTCATCACTGACTGTCCCTCTCTGAGCAGGGGAGAGATGGATTTCAGAAGTGGGATTTTTCCTCCTGTGGCATGGTGGTCTATGAGAGGTTGAAATGTTCCCCTCCCTTAACCCCTCTCCCTGTCCCATGGCCAGGCAGGACACCGCAGCAGTGACAGGCAGGGATCATTTCCCCCCACGCAGGGCAGGGATTCAGCGGTGTCCATCAGGTCTCTCCTCTCTGGTGAGTAGTCTGGAGACTGGAGTGGGCTTCAGCTCTCCCCCACGCACCCCACAGACCCACAGGAGGTGGGATTCCTCTTGCCTCAGCTCAGTGTGCACACCGTCCATGAGTCAGTATAGAGACAAAGGACTGGCCATTTTTTCGCTCAGCAATGTCTAAAGCCAGCCGGATGGCTTTCACCTCTGCAAACTGACTCAATTCACCTTCTCCTTCAGCTGTTTGTACGAGTCGTCATGGAGGACTCCATCCAGCAGCCTTCCACCTCAGATGTTCTCCCACAATATGACAGGGTGCATCTGCAAACAGGGCATACTGCTTCTCATTTTCTGGTGGTTTATGACATGGTGTGTCCTCTTCAGCACATGTCACGTCCTCTTCTGGCAACACTACAAAGTTTTGGCCTTCTGGCCAGTCCATGGTCACTTCCAAGATTCCTGAGCAGTCGAGGTTTCCCATTCGAGCCTGTTGTGTTATTAGCACAACCCCTTTACTCCACATAGCATCAGTTTCATTATGCAGAGAGGGTTCCCTCCCTTTGAACATCCAGCCCAGTACAGGCAATCGAGGTGCCAAGATGGGTTGTGCTTCAGTACCAACTCCTTCTGAAGTGGCTCAAAGCCCTTCATATGCTGCCAATATCTTTTATTCAGTTGGACTGCAGTGGGCCTCGGATCCTCCATATCCCTGGCTCCAAAAACCCAGGGGTCAACCTTGAGTCTCTCCAGGTGCTTTCTGCCAGAGGCTTCAGGTGGGGCCGTGGTCCCTGGCTGTGCTGTAAAGCATGTTTTTCACTTCTCCTCCGGTCTAGACTGGCCCAATGGCTATCACACCAACTATCGCTTGTCTAATTTGTTCAAAGGCTTGTTGCTGCTCAGGACCCATTCAAAGCTGTTTTTCTCCTGGGTCACTTGATAGAGAGGGCTTATGATCAGACTATAACCTGGAATGTGCCTTCTCCAAAAACCCACAACACCTAGGAAAGCCTGTGTTTCTTTTTTGTTAGGTGGTGGCAACAAACCTGTTATTTTATGGATCACATCCATTGGGCTATAACAATGCCCATCTTCATATTTTGTTCCTAAATCCTGGACCTCCTGTGCAGGTCCTTTGCTCTTCCTTTATTTTATGGCAAAACCAGCTCTCAGAAGAATCTAGATCTCTCTTTTCCCTTTCTCAAACACTTCCTTTTCTGTCTTGCCCCACACAATGATGTCATCAATACACTGCAGGTGCTCAGGAGCTTCACCCTCTTCCAGTGCAGTCTGGATCAGCACATGGCCAATGGTACTTGCTGTTCTTGAACCCGCAGCAACCCCCCAACAGAAGGATCCTCTGAGGGACTGGCAAGCTAACGGCTAAACATCTTCTCTGTACTCAAGGCAGCTATACCAAAAGCCCATTGGTACCCTGTTGGGTCTTTGAAGTACCCTCTCTGGAGGTGGTCTACGTCAAGGATGCTTCTGGACCAGTCCCAATGGGGTGCTTTTGCCACTCTTTCCCAGTTAGGCTTTCCTCAGCCTCCAACACAGACAGTTCTTGGGATCCTCCTGTCACTCCAGAAATGCAGCTGGGTTCTGCCCCTTTGTAATCTGATGGCATTAGAGTACATGTGCACCGGTGTCCCCAGAGCTTTATACTCCCATGGGGCTGATGTGTCAGGCCATCCATCCCACACGGCCCAGTAAACTCGGTTGTCCCTTTCCTCTGCCCTATTGGAGACAGGGCCCCTTTATTCCTGGTCAGCGTATTCATTCCTTGGGTTTTGTCACTGCAAAGCAGAAGTCCCTTCATCGGGGCTGAAAGTAAGATCAGCCCTTCTACTCTGCCCAACAGAACCTGGAGCAGTAGTTTCCCTGGGTGGATGCCTTTTGGCTGGTTCTTTGTCTGGCAGTTCCAGTACCCAAGCTTCTAGTCTCCAGGTAGGTTCACCATCCCACGTCCTCATGCCCTCCCCCTGGTCACACAGATGGAACCACAGGGTGGCATGTGATGTGTGCCACCAGTACCTTGTCCTCTGATCAGAAAAAGGCTGAGTCTTAATAGGTGAAACCTTGGTGTCTATGAGAGAGGAGAGCATCTGCTTTTAAATGCAGGGACAATTACTGGGACAGTTTCTCCACAGCTGAGAAGCAGGCCCATAGGGAGGAAGTGAGATTCTCTTTCAGTTCCTGGAGGGTGCTGGCCAATCCATCCACAGTTGGTGCCTCTGCCTCTGTCCAGCTCTTTATCGCCGGGGTGTTGGCATATGTTAAGTGGCTATCAAATGCCATCCGCCTGATTGGCACTTACCTCAAAGGCACCCTTGACCTCTGCTAAGTCAATATTCCTCAGTTATGACAGTGCGTACAATTCATCAGTTCCTTCCAAAATAACTTCAGAATACAAATCATGTCACAGCATATTTAAACAAGTCAAAAAGTTTAAAAAACATTTTTTTAAAAAAAAGTTTTTAAAAAATTTAAGCAGTCAAAATGAACATCTTCCAGGTGACTGCCTGCTCTTTGGGCAATTTCCAAAGCAAATATTCCAATAAGTGGCCTTCAGTCTTTTCACAACTGATCCACAACAGGTCTCTTATTTATAGTTAGTGTCCCGTAAAGATACAGCCATATCCATAACCCTTAAAAATGACATATAACGTCAGTGAAGAATCCAAGCCATGTACAGTTCTCATGAACCACTTCTCAGTCTATTTTTATTTCTTTGAAGCCGCGACAGCAGCCCGTACCATCATGGGAACAAAACCAGTGACACCTTGGTTTCACTGAAACTTGGGCAAACCCCCCACTGCCTTCAAAACCTAAACCAGATTTTTACCACCAGCCTTTGATTCCCACCTTGTGCCTCATAAGAATGAACTATCCTCAGACCCTCGTAGCCAGAGGACTAAAACAGAGCACTATTTCAGTGTCAGACATGTGACATGGACTGCTGGATGGTTTGGGAAGTGAATGGTGATGGGGAAGCACAGCGTGGTCGCTTGAATTACTGTGGCACATAACAAACAGAGGATGACCTTACAGAGGAACGTGCCAGCCTGACAAAGGATTCGTGGATCTGCTATCGTAATGGTGATGTCCCATGGACTCAGTACAGGCAAGGAGTCCAGTGCATTCAATGCTGCTGTTGCTGAGTGCGGCTAGTGGATTTGCTGGTCATTACACATGGTTACTTCTGACCCTCAGCTACCGAGGGTAGAGACAAGTAAATACGTGCTGCATCTCCTGACTGAGACCTTACTGGCCCTATCTCCTGCCAGTGCTAGCTCACACCACCAGTAAAATTGCTGGCCTTCTCATCATGCAGAAATAAATAAATAAATAAATAACTATCTGTCCTGTTATCTATCTCTTCTGATAGCTGTGGGCATCTACGGGGAGGCAAAACAGGGGTGCCTGAGCTCGTTGATCCAGAATATGCCCGTCTTCATTATGAGTATGTCCCTGCTAACAGAGGTGCCAGCTATTCCCTCTGCTCTTTGGGGCACGTGCATCCTTGAAGAGAGCAGTGATGGCAGATGGTGTGAGTGTCACGACTGGAAAGAATGGGTGCATCGATGCCGGATTGCTGGAGAAGGTCTTGCTTGGCTTGTGCGAGCCAGGCCAGCAGCTTCCCCCAGCAGCTCTCCCCACTCAGAGGGCAGAGCTGAACCACTTGCGGACAATGCCACAGTGCTCCTGCCCCACACTGGTGAGAGGATGCTGCCCAGGGCCCCCAGGATGGTGATGTCTGGGTCAGGGGTGCTGTGAAGGAACCCCCCCTGGAAAGCCAGGGAGAGCTGCAAGGCAGGCAGGGGGGCAGAGGGAAAGGGACACAGTGCCCCTGGGGAGACAGCTCTATCACCCAGGCTGCTCTAAGCTCCACTCCTGCAGGACTCCCCTGCCACCAGGCTTTCCCGAAGGACAGTGACACCCCGGCTGTCAGGCTGCTCCCCTGGGACTGCCCCCACCTCTGGGCTCCAGCCTGTCCCCAGGGGCGACCCAGGAGTGCAGAGTGCCCCAGGACCTGCTCTTCCCCGGTCCCTCAGCACTGCCCTCCTCTGTGGGCTCTGCCCACTGCCAGGGCTGGAGGGAGCCCAGGTGTCCAGGCTGCTTTACCCCCCCCAGACTCCCCCCGATCAGGCACTCTCATGAAGCACCACGATTGCTGAAAGGGTTCCTTGTCCCACGGGCCCAGGGCAAACACGGCTTATCAGAGATGCTGTGGGGACAAACATCCCTCCTCTTGCCAGGGGAGCTCTGTCTCCGTGATTAGCTCCGAGTCACTGCCTGGAGACAAGTGCGCAGTTCATCGTGTCCCTCTGGATGGCCACATCCTGCTCAGGGACAGCGCTGGCCTGGGTCAAGGACAAGGGCATTGAAGGGACACTTCATGGGGACAAGGGCCTTTGGTGAGCTGCGACCAAGTCCCAGCCAGGGCCAGGGCTGGAGCCAGAGCCTTCTTGGGAACGGGGTCACAGGGACCCACTGTCCGGGGGCAGCTCTGCAGAGTGGGACCCATGTTGTCTGGCAGGGCATGGTGGCCCCATGTGGGGGGGGGAGGGGGAGGGCCAGGGCAGGGGATATTCCCCTCTGGCCTCTGCTCCGGGGAGGCCGTGCCTGGGGACTGGCCCAGTTTGGGGCCTGCAGTACAAGGGAAATGGCGGGGGGGCTGGAGCTGGGCACTGCGACCACCTCAGCACTGCCCCCGAACTGAGCCATCGTCTCCCGGTGCCCAACATTCATCAGTGCTGCCCATTGCCTCCAGCAACTGAAGATCCCAGTCACCTGGCTGTGCCCACTGCCCATGTCCCCAGTTGTCCTCTCACCTCCCAGCGTTCCCTAATCCTGGAGTCCACGATGCCCCAAGAAGAGGGATCAGTCCCAGCCCCCATTTTACCCAAGGGGCTGGAGAGGGGTCAGAGACAATCCTGCTTAGAGACCCCTGGTTTGAGGCTGGCGTCATCTCTGGGGGAGTCCTGGAGGGAACGACTGGCCTGAAAGGTGAGGAGCACGGGGAGATGGCAGTGCTGGGAGGTGAGGGGCACTGGGAGATGGGGGATCTGGCTTTGGAGAGCTGTGGGAGGAAGGTTTTGTGTTAGAGCAGTGGGTTGTCACCGTAAGGCTGTCAGAGGCGCACTGCCCACCCCCCTCTCACCACCCTCAGATGCCTGGGCCCTTCCCTGTGCACCTGCCCCATGCCGGAAGCTGGACTGATGCCGAGGAAAGGGGCTGGATCAGAGCCGGAGGCAGGGGTGACTCTGTGCCAGGCTGGGCTGGTTGCCAGGGCTGGTGTCTCTGCCAAGCCTGGTGTCTCGGCCAAGTCTGGCTTTGCCCCGGGAGCTCTCAGGTTGGGGAGGGGCAAGGAGGAGTCCTGGGAGGGATAAATCTGCCCCTCACCTTCTCCAGCTTCACCCAGGACTCACCACACTGCAGAGGAAGATGAAGGTTGCAGTGCTCAGCGTGGCCCTGCTCTTCACCATCCTGCTGTGCACCCCGGGAGATGCTCAGGTGAGTCCACAATGCCACGGGGAGGGGCTCAATGCTGGGGATGGGTCACGGCTGCAGGACATCAGCTCTCCTGCAGCACAAAATTGTAGTGGAGAGCCCAAACCCCCTTGAGTTGGCCTCTCCCGTTCCCAAGCAAGGAGCTCCTCCAGGCTCCCCCTCACCTCCAGCCCCAGCCAAGACAGCTTTCTCCCTCCCACAATTCTGCCTGTTCCCTCCACAATTCATCTTCTTGTGCCCAGAGCCTGAGTTCCTCAGTGAGTGGTTGGACCTGCCCCCTCCTGGGAGGGTCCACCACAAACTCCTGTGAGGGCCCCCACTAGTTTCTTGTCTTGGTGGCCACACATCTCTCCCTTTGGGCCTCCCCATCTCATCCTTTTGGTCCCCTCAGACATCTCCTCTCCAGGATCTCCTCTGTGTCTTACCAACAGTGCCCAAATGCCCTCCCTTTGATCATTCCCAATGCCTTTCTTTTGGTCTTTCCCCTCAGTCCTTTGCCTTTCCACTGCAGTACTGTCCCCAGATGCCCTTCCTTGAACCCCCACTTCCAAACACTCTCCCAATCCCCTTGTTTCTGTCCTCTGCAATCCTCTTCCTTCTGTCCCCACCAACCACCTCTCTTGAAGTCCCCAAATCCCCTCCACTTCAATTCCTTTACCCCTCACTTGTATCCCACGCAGTCCTGTCCATTCAACACCCCCAGCCCAGTCCCTTGGGGTCCACTAATTCACCCCAGAGCCCTGTATTGGGTTGTGTCCCTGCCACACACACCCATTCTCTTTGGATGCCCTGAATTCCCCATGCGATCCTTGTCTCCATCCCCACCCCTGGTCCCTGCATGACCAGGTATCCCAGGTGACACTTGGAGGAATGATCCTGGGGGGGGAGCAGAAGGGATTTTTCTCCTCAGACCAGGTGGAAGCCATGGGCCTGGGGGGACTGGGGACACCTGTGTCCCACCCACAGCCCCACCAAGGTCCAATTCAGACCACCCCTTTGCTCATCTTCCCTAGGTTCTCTTGGACGGAAGTGGAAGTAATAGCCTGGATGTAAGTAGTGGGGTGGACTTGGAGGGTCTCCAGTCTGGAGAAGTGGAGGGCACCTTGGTCCTCCCATCCCTTGCTGGGACCAGGGACATGCCAGTGACCAGTGAGGTCTCATGGTCTCTCTGCAGGTGGGGTTAGTGAAAGACAGGCGAGTGAGGAGCACTGAGGTGGGTACCATGAGTTCTGCTGGCCCCAGACTCTCCCCTCCATGGCCACGACACTGCAGGGCATCCCAGTGTGCCCCAGTACACCCCAGTGCACCCCAGAGAACACCCCTGCACCTCATTGTCTTCCCAGAGAGGTCCCCTTCCCCAGGGTTCCCACTGCATTCCCATCCATCCCATTACAACCCAGTACACCCCAGGATGCCCCAGTACACAGCCACGCACCCAGGTGGGCCCCTTCCCCAGGGCCCCCACTGCTTCCTGGGCACCACCACACAAACTCCTGTACCCCATTTTTCCCCAGAGGCACCTTCCCCAAGGACCCCATTGCTTTCCCCTGCCTCCCAGTACACCCCAGTGCAACCAAGCGTGTCCCTAACCCTCCCTTTCTCCCCAGCCCCGTCTGGCTGACGCGTTGGAGAGGCTTTTGCGCCAGAAACGCCTGGTTGCCTCTGTTGATGTCTAGGTGAGCAGCACCATGGTGTCTCCAGCCCCACAAAGGATCCTGGGCCCCGGGGGATGCCTGAGCCCTTTGGGGTGGGCAGAATGTGGGTATGGGAGAGGGAAACAGAGGGGACTGTCCATGACCCATGCCCCAGGGTAGGCTGGACACAGCTGCCCCCCTGCCTTTCCTTCTACCTAGTGGGGCTCTACAGACCCAGAGGGTCACCGTGCAGACCAGGTAGGGGCTCTGGTGCCATACAGACGCCCAAGCCCACTGTGAGGGCTGAGTAGGGCTCTGGGGGATTTAGGGGCATCCCTCTGGGTGCCATATTGATCTCAGGAGAGCCAAGTGCTGTCCTGGGTGTATTGGGGGCTCCAATTCCCTTCTCCTTCCCCAGGTCTCTGCAGACAGAGATGGTGGGGGCAAGGCCCCTCTCATTGTTCCAGCTGACACTGGGGGTCACGTTCTGGGCTCTGTCTTTCAGGACTGGAACTGGTGGTGACAGCCCTGTCCTGTCCTCCCCCTCCAGAGGCAGGAGGAGATGATCATCCCTGGATGACCCCCCCCACCCCCTGGGAGCCCTGGGCCATTTCCTTCTAATGATCAATAAACCCCTTCAGCAAAGCTATGCTCTTGTGTGTGTCTGTGTGTCCGAGTCTCTATGTCCCCTCTCCTCTGCCAGTGCCCCGGGTCCTCTCTGGCTGCACCACTGCCATGAGCAGAGCGGCTGAGGGAGCCCGGATGCCTGGGGTGTCTCTGCAAAGGAGATCCCCTTCCCACCCACCACGTGGCCCCCGATCAGGGCAGATTAAGGCAAACTGGAGTGTCCCCCCAGGAGGCTGGGAGAGGCAAGGGGCAGACGGTGACAGCCCTTGGGGCACGTGGTGCTTTGGAGGCACAGCGGGAAACAGGTTCTTACCAGGGCTCCAGTGAGCACCATCCCCCACATCGCACAATGGGGTGTCAGGGCAGGAGAGGAGCACGGAGAGGCAGCCTGGAGCCCCGGGTCCTCTGCCCCACTCTGGGAGGGGTGGTGGTTCCCTGCCCCATGGACTCAGCCCTCCTGGCTTCACAGGAGATTTCAGAGCCCCATGCTGGGCCCATGTGCCTTCCTGGACCCCCAGCCCCACACCCTTGTTGGGGACACCCCCCATCACAGACCAGGAAGGCAGGTCATGGGCTCCAGACACTGGACAGATGTCTGATGACACTGATGGCACAGCTACAGGAGGTAGCTTCTCTCTATTGTTAGCGCCATCAGATCTCCGATATACAGTGTTTCTGTAAAAGTCAGATGCTAGAGTTATAACATGCTAGTTTGTGAAATACTGTACATTTCGTTTCCAGAAAGTACACACAAGAAAACATCTACCTTCTTAGCTCAATTGTCACAGCTCTACTACACAACACAAACTCGCAGGCAATCTGGTACGAGATCTTTGTTGAGCTGAACTTCAGACCGCCAACGTAAACGTAAGCATTTTCTTCAGTGAGTCTCCATGTACTGGTGCTGTTTTCCAGCTTGGTATATCCAGCGCTCTCTGCTGCTTTTAGTGAATGTATCTGCTCTACCCATACGTGCATTGCCCAATATTAGTTTTCTTATCAAGCTTTTCTCCATTCTTATGTGCTCATGTACATTAAATCATTTTTTTCAGGGATTTCTTTAACCTGTCTCCTGTCACGTGCCAGCTTTGTTTCTGAAGCCATGAGAGCCCTCCACATGCTTCTGATCCACAGAGAGTCCAACAAGAGATCCTCGACCTCACTCACCTTGTGAGTCAGTTAGAAGCAGCTGCTTCACAGTTCCAAGGTTATGGTGCTAAGCTTTCTATCTCTGCTGTAGGAGTGTCCAATTTGGGGATCTTTTGGAACAAAGAAGAAATAGGTGGAGTTCTGGAGTCCGTGTCTCTGGAACTGTTCAGACAGCTTCCATTGGAAGAAGTCTTTTTGCACTGAAGCCCACTAGCATTTTGACTAACATCTGGCAGGCTTTGCTGACACAACAGCTAAAAAAAATAATGACGCCTTCAAGTAATTACAAAAGCAAAAAAAATACTGCCAGACGAGCCACATTATTATTATACCTTCTTTCTTTTCTGTCAGGTTTCTGCAGGCAAAAAAATGGTGCAGATGTTTTCTTTTCACATGAGCTGCCTCAATCTTCATGCCTTCCTTTAGTATGCTTAGGTTATTAGCCTGCCTGTAAACTAATACGAAATTTAGTGTTGTAGCTCTTTTTTTTGTCATAATGTTGAATCACAGCGCCACGGGATGTCCTGTACAGGACAAGCATCAGTACAGATATCAGTGCAAGTTGGAGGAAGTCACCCTACCTGGCCTGAAAGTCGGGCAAGAGTTGTGATGCATTTTCCTGGGCTTTTCTCATATGCCAAAGCACGAGCTAAAAAGGTCGGGTCTTACTGCATTTGCTCATGTTGTGTGAGCACAGCTCAGGCGGGTACCATGGATAAACTCTTCCTCAGTGCAAACCAACGTTTAAAGGAGTCCACCATTCAGAACTCTTTCTGCAAACACACTTGTCCCTTTAGAAGAGTTACCCGATTTCCTTAGTTCTTCACGGCGATAGCTGGGCATGAGCCTGACAGCACACGTGCCCCTCTGAAAGGCACAAGAGCAGCCAGCTTGGGAAGAAGTGAAGAGGTGATGGAAAAGACCTATGGGGGCTTTCAAACGCCTCCTCACCCCCACACCCCTTTATTCTAGCATCGTCTGACAACACTTGCAATATTACTGTACTACATCTATTAAAATAGATTATTATAATATTATAATTATAATTATATTATATAATATCATTATAAATGATATAAAATTATAATATTATAATATAATATTATGATATATTAATATAATATAATTAATATTAATAATATAATAATATTATTATAATATTACATCTATTAAAAGTTGTAATGGAAGATGAAGGTTTACATTCAAGACTGCGTGTAATTACAACATGACAACTCCCAGACCTTCAAAGTTCTGCGATGACATCATACACAAACTGTAATTTTGGAAAAATACTGTCAACAGGCAACACCAACTTCTTTTAGAGCCTGATCCAGTTAATTCCCACTTGCAAAGTGCAGCAACTGACAACTGTTTTGGACAAGTGTATCTACAGGCAGTACATGGACATCTCCTGGCTTCACATCGGACTGTCCGCTTCATGAAACACAGCTCCTTTGTGAGTGCGTTTACTATGAGCTGCAGAACTGTTACTTCACCTAGGGTATATGGTGTATGACTGTAGTACACACAGACTTTTGGTTCCAGATGGACTTCCTTTGACAAAGTGTCAAAATAGTCTGTTTTTAAAGCTCATCTTCTCTCTGTTGCTCTCTATAGAAAGAGCTGAGAGCTAATACCAGAGGGAAGCAGAACTCACTGTGCGAAGCTACTTCCATGAGAATAAAAAAAATGAAAGCCTACAAGCCTAGAGGAAAATACAGGCTTACCTCTTTCTGTGAATGACCGTATAGCGTACGTGAAATCAATGTTAACGCTTCCTGCATTTTCTGCTTTCTTAAAGACAATGCCAAGAACCCACATTGTCACATAGCCTCTCCTAGCCGTTCCACAGCACGGCTGTTTCCTTCCAAGTGTAACGAGGTCTTGACCTAATTTGCCTTGCCTTGTTCATAGGCATTGTCAACTTCCCCGTCACAAGTAAAAATATTCATAATTAGTATTTCCCTTCCTATGATATCATTTCCGTAACAAATACAGAAGGAAAGCCTATGTTTAATAGCTTTGCATTACATCTAAATCAAAACAGCAACTTCCTACATCTTTTACCTATTGCATTGTACAACCTGCGCTTGAGAAAGTTTGCACAAAACAAGAATGGCTTTTAGAGCTTGCTAGCATTCGAGATCTTTCCAGTGCGCAGAAGGCCACCATCTGCCTTTCGCTGCCCCATTCTCCCGACAGAGGCGATAACTGGAGAGTGACATCAAGGACAATGTCCGTTGGATCTATCAGATATTACTAATATCCAGTTCTTTTAGTCAACACTAGATATTTCTCAGTTGCCTGCATGTATTACTGAAAATTGGATCTCCCAACTTCAAAGGTGAGGAAAATGGCACTTGGAGATTGTATTGGGTCTAGCTGAGATGGAGTTAATTCTCCCCACAGCAGCCCTCATGGTGCTGTGCTGTGTATTGGTAGCTAGCAAACTGTTGATAACACACCAGTGTTTTGGCTACTACTGAGTAGTGCCAGCACACATCAAGGCTGTCTTTCCAACATTTCTTTTTCCCCAGCAGCACGCTGGGGGTGGGCAAGATCTTGGGAGGGGACACAGCTAGGACAGCTGACCCAAACTGACCAAAGAGATATTCCATACCATATGACGTCTGCTCAGCAATAAGAAACTGAGAATAGGGGGAGGAACAGGGCGGGGGGCATTCGTTGTTTTTTTTTACAATGTTTGTCTTCCGGAGTAAGGGGTACGCATACTGAAGCCCTACTTCCCAGGAAGTGGCCGAACATCGCCTGCTGATGGGAAGTAGAGAATAATCTTTTGCTTTTTGCTTTGCTTCCGCGCGCGGCTTTTTTGCTTTAGCTACATTAAACTGCCTTTATCTCGACCCACGAGTTTGGGGTTGTTTTTTTTCCATCCTCCTTTCTCCCCTCCCTGCCTTACTGAAGAGGGGAGTGATAGAGCGGCTCTGGTGGGCACCTGGCCCCCAGCCAGGCTCAACCCACCACAGTCCTTTTTTTCGGCGCCCAACGTGGGGCAGGAGAAAATTGAGATAAGGACAGTAATTGGAAGAGGTAACGAGCAAAACATTGACTGAACGTAGATTGAGAGTGAAATAGCGGTGAAGGGACGGGAGGTGGATTCTGTGTGTATTGTCTACTCTTGTTTAGTGTTGTGATAGTGTTGCTTTGATTCTGGTGGGGGGAATTCTTTTTCTTTTTCCTTGTAGATGTGATTAGTGTGTGTGTAGTTTTTCTGTTGAATATGTTTTAATAATTCTTAAATATGTGATTCACAGAGGCGAGGGGTGGAATGTGTTGGGTTTGCGTGGCAGGGTTTTGGTAGCGGGGGGGGCTACAGGGGTGGCTTCTGTGAGAAGCTGCTAGAAGCTCCCCCTGTGTCTGACAGAGCCAATGCCAGCCGGCTCTAAGACGGGCCCGCCGCTGGCCAAGGCCAAGCCAATCAGCGCCTCTGTGAAAACATATTTAAGAAGTAGAAAAACACTTAGAGGGAGAGAGCTTTTGCAGCCGGAGAGAGGAGTGAGAAGATGTAAGAAACTCTGCAGACACCAAGGTCAGTGCAGATGGAGGGGGAGGAGGAGCTCCAGGCGCCGGAGCAGAGATCCCCCTGCAGCCCGTGGTGAAGACCATGGTGAAGCAGGCTGTCCCCCTGCAGCCCATGGAGGAAGGATGAGGGGGTGTAGCGATTCCACCTGCAGCCCGTGGAGGACCCCACGCCGGAGCAGGTGGAGGCACCTGAAGGAGGCTGTGGCCCGTGGGAAGCCCACGCTGGAGCAAGTTCCAGGCCGGACCGGTGGACCCGTGAAGAGGGGAGCCCACGCCAGGGCAGGTTTGCTGGCAGGACTTGTGACCCCGTGGGGGACCCCATGCTGGAGCAGTTTGCTCCTGAAGGTCTGCACCCCGTGAGAGGGACTCCATGCTGGAGCAGGGGAACGATGAGAGGAGTCCTCCCCCTGAGGATGAAGAAGCGGCAGAAACACCGTGAGATGAACTGACCGTAACCCCCACTCCCCGTCCCCCTGTGCCGCTGAGGGGGGGGAAGGTTGAAGCCGGGAGTGAAGTTGAGCCCGGGAAGATGGGAGGGGTGGGGGGAAGTGTTTTAAGAGTTGATTTTATTTTCTCATTCCTCTACTCTGTTTTGCCTAGTAATAAATTAGATGAATTCCCTCTCTAAGTTTGGTCTGTTTTGCTCGTGACGGTAATTAGAGAGTGATCTCTCCCTGTCCTTATCTCGACCTACAAGCATTTCATTATGCCTTTTCTCCCCTGTTTGGTGAATAAGGGGAGTGAGAGAGCGGCTCTGGTGGGCACCTGGCCCCCAGCCAGGGTCAACCCACCACAGAGAGTTTTACTGAAAGAGTAATTATGTCCAAAAGAATCTGTCCCCCTTTTGGAATTTAAGAGAAATGAATGAAAATCTTATTTCTCTCTCAAGTGTAGCAGACTGCCAGGCATATACCAAGAAGGGCTGTTAAGAGAGAAAGGAGCACACATGGCATGCTACCTCTTCATCCATCAGCCTTCTGTTGAAATGAGAAGTCTGTTGCAGTTTAATATTTTGCCAAGTCTTGCTACGATTTGTCCACCACAGTGAACAGCTCCAACATATTTCTGTTCTGACAGATCCTAATTTTATACAAGAAGTTAACTGAGGTGGATTTGTTCTGGGTTTTGTCACTTATTCGTAGCTTTACAAGGCTGCAAGCCATTTCCCTGGCATGTGCTGCGAGACAACGGGTAAGTTTACACAATTCCAGTTCAGGGAGTTGCCTTCAGCCATCAGGGCAGTGTAGGAGTGTTCCCTGTGAATGCATTTCTCCAACTCATGAGGTCAGCTTGTGTCATGGTTTTACCCCAACCAGCAACTGAGCACCACACAGCCGCTTGCTCACTCCCCCACAGCGGGATGGGGGAGAGAGTCGGAAGAGTCACAGTGAGAAAACCCGTGGGCTGAGATAAAGACAGTTCAATAAGTAAAGCAAAAGCCGTGTGCACAAGCAAAGCAAAGCAAGGAATTCATTCCTCACTTCCCATGGGCAGGCAGGTGTTCAGCCATCTCCGGGAAAGCAGGGCTCCATCACGCGTAACGGTGACTTGGGAAGACAAACGCCATCACTCCAAATGCCATCACCCCCCTGTCCTTCCTCTTCCCCAAGCCCTTTATAAGCTGAGCATGACATCATATGGTATGGAATGTCTCTTAGGTCAGTTGGGGTCAGCTGTCCCGGCTGTGTCCCCTCCCAACTCCTTGTGCACCCCCAGCCATCCATTGGAGGGGCGGTGTGGGGAGCAGGAAAGGCCTTGACACTGTGTAAGCCCTGCTCAGCAATAAAAACATCTCTCTGTAACAAAAACAACTCTATGTTATCAACACTGTTTCCAGCACAAATCCCAAACACAGCCCCAGACTGGCTGCTGGGAAGACAATTAACTGTGTCTCAGCTGACACCAGGACAGCTCATGATCCAGCCTCTGGTCCACAGCAGCAGCCAGACCGACCCTGACCGAGTGGAGATTTTCCAGCAGTGGCCAGAAGGGTGGTCGGGGCCTGGAACACGTTATGTCCAAGGAGAGGCTGAGAGAGCTGCCCTGTTTTGAGAAAGCCCTCAGAGCCAAACACTGGAGCCAGGGCCCGGGGGAGATGGTGGGATCTCAGCCAGTGGAGATATTCCAAATTTGTTGAGACAAGGCCCTGAGCACCTGATCTATCAGGAGCTGTCTGAGGAGGGGTTTGGACTAGAGCCCAATGAAATGATTGTCCTTTTTCAAATAGTCTTTCTGTGTGCCAGCCTTTCTGCAACACTGGCAGCTCCCACCCAGCTGAAATCACTTTGGGAGACGATGGTTCCCCTTTTGTACCCAGAAGAACCATAGTGTGAGGACATCCCCCAAGGCTCACATGTGCAGCCAGCACAGCGTGAGGCACTCATCCCCAGGGAAGCATTCCTGGGCTGGTGCTCAGAACCTGCTGTGGGCTGAGGACCATCACAGCCCATCGCCAAGGGCAGCCTGTCCAGGATCTCCTGGGACTGTGCAGGCAGGCCATGGTGACCACCTCCAGCAGAGACACCCACGGCAGGTCCCTGCATGGGCTCAGAGCAGGGCACATGGAGACACCCAGCAGCCAGCGCAGAGGCACTGTGGCAATGCCTATAGGCTGACAGTGGGCTGAAGAGCGTGGGGCAAGAAGAGGAGACCTCCTCAGCTGGGCTGGCCAAGCCCTGCTGCCCAACATGGCCCCCCAGCCCTGAAGTGCAGGCACTACTTTCCAGTCCAGCCCATCTCCTCCCCCTCTCCCCCACCTTCCCTGCCCTCTCCCCAGCGCAGCCCAGCAGAGCAGCCCAGTCTGGGCTGGCAGTCTGGGCTGCTGCAGAGCTCTGGGCACTCAGCCCACAGCCCCAGCCCCTCGGAAGGGCACAGCAGCTGCTGGGAGGCAGAGGGGGGGCTCATCCTCCCCATCGGCCCCAGGCCTGCAGCTGGCCCCAAGTGCCAGCGCAGGCCACTCCCTCTCGGCCTCTCCTGCATTGACGCTGCAGGGGATCCCCAGCCCTGACCGCCTTTGCCCCACTCTGCCTCCCCGCCAGCCCTGCTCCCCAGGACACCAGCAGAGTCCTGGCCCTGCGGCTCCTCAGCACCTCCTGCATCTCTCCACTCTCCTGCCCTGTGCCTGCTGCATCTTCACGGACTCCCACAGCACTGCAGAGTCTTTCTTTGCGGGTACCTGGAGTGAGTGCTCTGCCCTGGGGGCACTTCATCTCAGGGTCTTTCACCTTCTGAGTCTCCATTCACTTCCCACCCAGGAGTACCTGCAGTGTCCCCATCCTCTCCTGACCACGCCAGATTCCTTTCCACTCTGCCATCAGCCCCGTCATACCTGCGACAGCATGAGGAAGGTGACTGGGAGCTTGCGCACCATTTCCAATGCCCCTGGACACCAAGACGAGAGCCTTCAACTAAGTGCTTGGTGTCTAACAGTGACACCATGAGATTATTTCCCCAAAGAGAAGGAGAAAACCAGGCGGAAGAGACTTGGAAAGTCCAATTCCTCTGGCTTGTTCTTAGCCACAACTGTATGAAGGAGAGCCCAGGCTGCAGGCACCTCCCTCAGGAGATCCCCTTTTATTGCAGAGAGGCTATTAGGAAGGCAAAAGGTGACACATGGTTCTTCAAGGATCAGACACAACAGGACAGCACCTCAAGAGAAGTGCTATGAACCCAAGCAATTACTTCTAACGATGATGATAAGAGAAAAAAAAAACCCAGAGTACTGGCCTAAAATATACCCTGGGCACTCTGCAGAGAAGGGGAGACAAATTACAGTTGGTGGTGCAAGGTCCATTGGATGAGTTTCCTCAGGGCCTCCTTGAGCTCCTGGTTCCTCATGCTGTAGATGAGGGGGTTCACTGCTGGAGGCACCACCGAGTACAGAAATGCCACCACCAGGTCCAGGGATGGGGAGGAGATGGAGGGGGGCTTCAGGTGAGCAAAAAATGAGGTGCCGATGAATAGTGAGACAACAGCCATATGAGGGAGGCACATGGAAAAGGCTTTGTGCCGTCCCTGCTCAGAGGGGATCCTCAGCACGGCCCTGAAGATCTGCACATAGGACAGCACAATGAAAACAAAACACAGTAAGAATAAACAGGCACCAACCACAATAAGCCCAACTTCCCTGAGGTAGTAATGTGAGCAGGAGAGCTTGAGGATCTGGGGGATTTCACAGAAGAACTGGTCCAGGGCATTGCCCTGGCAGAGTGGTATAGAAAATGTATTGGCCATGTGCAGCACAGCATAGAGAAACCCAGTGCCCCAGGCAGCTGCTGCCATGTGGACACAAGCTCTGCTGCCCAGGAGGGTCCCGTAGTGCAGGGGTTGGCAGATGGCAACGTAGCGGTCATAGGCCATGACTGTGAGAAGATAAAATTCTGCTGAAATCATGAAGATAAGAGAAAAGAACTGGGCAGCACATCCTGTGTAGGAGATGGCCTTGTTGTCCCAGATTAAGTTGGCCATGGCTTTAGGGACAGTGGTGGAGATGGATCCCAGGTCGAGGAGGGAGAGGTTGAGGAAGAAGAAGTACATGGGGGTGTGGAGGTGGTGGTCGCAGGCGATGGCAGTGATGATGAGGCCATTGGCCAGGAGAGCAGCCAGGTAGATGCCCAGGAAGAGCCAGAAGTGCAAGAGCTGCAGCTCCCGTGTGTCTGCGAATGCCGGGAGGAGGAACTCAGTGATGGAGCTGCCGTTAAACATTTGTTCCCTCTGCACACGAGGGCCTGTCCAAGGGGGAGAAACGCAGTGAAGAGTTAGGACGGACACCTGTGAGCAGAACCTATTCCATTCATCACAGTAAGCAACCACAAGTGTCCTCTGTCTGTCTGCACACAGATCCTGGCATGATCCTTGGTTTGTGCTGGCTGAGGGTGCAATGCAGAGCAGGGGCCTCTTCTATGGGCTCCAGAGGAGTCAGTCCTGCTGTGCAGCAACAGACAGAGAGGAAACAGGAGTGATCACAGGTTAAATCTACCCGTGATATAAGAGAGATTTGACCATTGTCTCTCCCAATTCACCTGAGTGCAGAACAGAACTGTGGGGGTTTCTTTTGTTGATTTTGCTCCTGTTACCCCTTTCCCACCTGAGGAGGAGGCTGAGGTGAGTGAAGGGACTTTATCAGGTTCCTTGAAGAGGTGTTGACCAATGGCTGTAATGCTGTCAGTGTCTCGCACTGTGGTGCTACCCTGAGAGCTCCATGACCATATTTCTGCACCACCACCACCACAAGAAACGGGAAAAGCACAGACTTCAGAAATCACCTTACCTTCCAGGTAGCCCCTGCCTTGATGTGCTTCTTGAGAAGTCCCCTGGGACATGTGCTGGGAGTGATCTGGAGCTGTGAGCAGCCCTGACCCACACAGCACCCTCTTGACATCAGAAGGACCCTGCCCTGCTCTTCCAGGGGGTCGCTCCTTCCACCCACAGCTTCTCCCTGCAGTGCCCTGGGGAGCTCCCCGGGCAGGCTGAGGGCTGACCCGGGCAGGCGGCAGAGTCCCTGCCCCGGCACACAGCCCCTGGGCTGCAGGGACCCTGCTCTGAAGGACACAACTGGGCACCCCTGGCTGCACACCCACCCTCACACCCTGCAGCCAACCCCGGGACAAGGCAGCCGTCATGCTCTGTCCCTCTGACCGTGCTGCAGGGAACCCTGCGCTGGAGGATGCCCTTACCTTCTACACCGGAGAAAGGTCCCATAGGCTGTGACCTGTGACAGCTTGAGGAGAACCCTTCAGGAACTGCAGTGGCACTTGCCTGCACCCAGAGACTTACTGTGTAGAGGGCTCTGAAGATTTCTCCTTCCCTGAGCTCTCAGCATCCTCCCATTCTCTGCCTCACTCCTCTCCCAGCGCCCTCAGCCCTGCTGTGCTCTGCAGAGGAGCTGCTCCTGGCCAGAGATGTCTCTCTGCAGCACTGCCCACTTGCCATGAGCTCCCTTTGTCCCAGGAGAGCAGCAGCAGAGGACCAGCCCAAGGTGGCATGTTAATGACCCCTCTGGTGGGTTTGGGGATGAGTCCATGAAGCTCAGACCCTGAGAGGAAGCTGATGAAACCTCCAAGAAGTCAAACTCAGATGTAAACTCCAAAGTTTCTCAGAGGGTTAATGGGTCCCCCTGAGGGACATTACCAACAAAGCCTCCCCAGGGGCTCGTTAGAGCAGGAAACTGGAAGCAATAATGACAAGTAGACAAAACCAATGTCAAGGTGGCTCTGATGCTGAGTAACCTGGAAGTGTTAAATGAAGCCAGATGGACAAGCCCTGACCGCCAGCCCCTGGGAAGGGAGACCCTGTCCCTCACATGTTGCTCAGGGCTCTTCCTGGGGCAGTGGGATGTGGGGATGTGCAGTGCCTGGCATGACCCTTCTGGGTGGAGCAAGGAGGTCATGAGTTCTTCCTGAATCAATTGAAGGCACCTTCTGGTAGGCCCTGACTGCAGAGACAATAGCCATAGCCATGGTGATGCAGAGGTCATCTGTGGTTGGGGTCTTTCAGCCTTGCCACAGCCCTCAGCAGTGTCCAATACAGCCTGCCCTACAGTGTCCCACACCTGCACCTCTTTCTTTGAAGACACCCAATCCTTTTTTCCATTTCACCCCAATATCTCACTGGCCTTACTGATATCGCTCCATCCTCCCTGGCTGTTCCTTGAAAGAGAAAGCCATGGGCTGGTCCAGACTCCCTCTGGGCACCCTATTCTATGTCAGCACTGCCCTTGGAGGCACATTTCCTTCTCCTCATTTCTCGTCTCAGCCTCCCAAGCCACACTTTGTGGTGCTCTTCCTTTTTCCTGCTTTTTTTTCCACTATGAAGAAAAGCTCCAGCATCTTTGACAGCATCCTTCAAGTAGCTGCAGGTTGTGAGTGTGGTGCTCTGAGCCTCCACTTCAGCAGCCTGAAGAAGCTCAGGTCCTTCAGCCTCCCCAGACAGGGCATGTGCTTGAGGCCCCACGTCCTATATTGGCCATCCTCCTCGGGACTCTCTCCATTCCTCCCCATTTGACTACAACAGGAAGCTCCACAGAGGGACACACGGGTCCAGGCTTATTCTTCCCCCCAGTGCAGGACTGGCCACTTCTCCTTGTAACATTTCAAGAGGTTTCTGTTCTCTAAATCCCAGAGTTTCTCAAGGTCCCCCAGACTAAAGCTCAATATTTGTGTGCAGATGGTCACCGTGATGGTGGTGTCCCTCACAAGGTAACAGCACGGGGAGTTGCAGGGTAATACAAATAGTAGAAGGTGGTGCTACTTTAATGCAATTTCCTTCCAACATAGGATTATCCATGGTGACCATCTCAGAAACAGCTTCAAAGCCAGCAAAGCCAGGGCCAGTGAGGAAAGAGTGAACAGAGCTGGGCTGTTAGTGTGGGAGGGTACAAGAAGGATCAAAGGGAAGAGAAGAGGGAGAAAGGAAATAGACGGTGAAGCAGAACACTAGATCAAGGCTGTTTTGGGGGTACCTGCCATGCAGCTCTGCATCTGAGCAGCAGTGAGTGGTTTGGGACAGGAATGACACAGATGACCTGACCAAACTTAGTCTGGCTTTCCTCATGGTCATGGGGAACCTGAGTGCTTTCCTTACCATGGAGAAGGGAAGACCTGTGGTGGAAGGAAATGGACAGTCATTCGTGCTGGGAAGGGACCCTAGGAGGTCTCGAGG
>NW_026561770.1:0-24265 GCF_028858705.1 Grus americana | reverse complement strand
AAAGGACAAGGCCTCTGTTAACTCGATGCTGCTGTGCTTTTACGAAAGATCACTGCATGACACTAAACCCATCTTTCCTTCCCCCCACAGTGTTGCGTATCTGGGGACTGATAGAGCATCCGTGAGAAGAAGTCCGATTCCTGTAAGCAGCAGCAGGTTGGTACCCATCAGCATTGGTAAAGACAGGATGCAGATAAGAATCCAGCAGCCTGCTGAATGATTGTGAATTGGTTTTCGCAATCTGTTGGTAAAACCCAAGCAAAATAAGCTTAGGGAGTCAGGAGGTAAACTGAAGCATTAATGTCACGTACAAGCAAGAAATCGGTAACGATGGGGAAATGATGGTCAAGTGTGCAGATACTGCAGTGGAAAACAGCTGCCAGAAGTCATTCATCTTACTGTCTTCGCTAACAACCCTAGCGTCCAGCATTATGGGGTGCATCTCTGCAGCAAGGGCTAGTTCCAGTTTGAGCTGCTCTGCCACAGCAAATGGGAAGCTACAAATTGGTTTCCACGGGTGGAACTGCACTCTCAGGAATACTGCTGTGCTACTGCCAGATAAAGTGGCTTCAAAAGCTGGAGGTGGGAATGCAATTCCATTAAAAAAAAAAAAAATAAATGAAAGTGTCTTACACTACTGCACTTCCTGATGTCCTCTGTTCGTACCAGGAACGTTTTATGTACCTGCGTCTCTTAACCACACTGGAGAAGATGCTGAGGTAGGAAGGCTTGGAGATGTAGCTCAGCTAGTCAAACCCACAGCTGCCTTTAATGCTGTATGCCTCACTTCAGCTTTCATTGTGCAAAACAATCCCCAGTGTGACATGGATGCAGCCTGCTTTATTTCTGGGTGCAACAAGCCCTCAAATACCAGATTTGTGGCTTGATAAGCATAACTGTGCTGATCGGTCGGTCGGTCGCTTCAAAAGAAAACAGACTGCCTAGCAGGTATCCAAAGCTCCCAGGAAAGGATTCATCTGAGACCTTGAGAAGCTCTCTGACCTGGAAGAGGAAGTCCCTGGATGGGGTGGGACAAAGCCAGGCAACAGGACATTCTCCAGCCTCAGGAGGCAGAGCTGTGTGCTGTAGAAAGGGCACTGTGACATGAGCTTCTGGTGGAGTTCTCGGTGTGACAGGAATGCCCCCCCCAACCTCATCTCAGGTCAGGGATTTCCGCAGTTTCAGCCCCACCACCACGCCTTGTATCAGCAACTGGAGCGCAAGTGAGTCACGGGGTGCTCACCCTGGCCCGGAGCGGTCCATCTTCTGCACAGCCTGTAGATGTCATTTGTAGATGTCTCCTGAGGAGACACTTCTGCCTTTCTCTCCTACGTTGTATTCTTCAATGCAGGAATATGCCCCTGGTTAATCTTCTCTTTAACAGCTTATTCAGCTCTCCGAGACAGAGAGGGAGCGAGAGAAAGAAATGCAGATGAACTAAACTAAAAAGTAATACCATTGACTACAAAGCAGAAGACCCAGAGACCAGCTCTTGGTTTTAGAGGGACAAAAGCAGATGCAGGAAGAAGTACATGGAAGTGTTTGCAGGTGAAAAGCTAGCACGAGACTAAAGCTTCCTGATCTTACCCAGTATCACTCTAAAGGCAGAGGATGCTAGCAGAGCTCATCTGAGATGTGCCAAGACATTTCATGAGTTCGAGTTGCTGATTCCACCCAGCTTAAAGATAGTGACTTCCATCCCTCTCCTGTTTTTCTGACTATCCAGATAGCAAACCATCACTAGAAGCCTCGTTCACTAGGCAGTTGTCTGACAAGCCGCTCTGTGACAAAAAGCAACAAGACAATTCCCCAGGAGCACAGGCTGCCTGCGCGGATTCCATGCTTGCCAACAATCTCACACGGAGCAGAAACTAAAGCGAGCCCAAGAAAAGTCCGAGACCTCGCCAAGTGCTGTGAGTGCCACAGCAGCTCCACTGGCAGAAAACCTCCTGAGCTTCAGCTGGACTCGGGAAGGGATTTCCTAAAGCCTCTTTCCTCCACAGCTACCCCAGCAGCAGGCAGTGGAGCAGCACTGCCCAGCTTCCCTCCTGCAGCACTGCCAAGCAAAACAGCAGGCGCAATGCGACAATCAGCCTGCACCGTTGGCGCCGAGTGATCTGCACCAGAGGACCAAAAGAAGGAATAAGGCAATTAAACTCCAAAGAGAAACACATCATTTACTACCAGGGCGGGGCAGGCAGCGTGGTGTGTACTCTCCTGAAGTACTCCAGACGTGAGAGACGTAATTTCACCTCAAACACAGCAAGTGAAAAACATCTGAGGGTGGCACCCCAGCTCTTCTCCAGGGTGGCCAGCCGGCTACCCGAGCTGCTGAAACCACGAGCCAGAGCGTGGAGCATGACCACACCAGTGCCCAGCACCTTACGAAATGCACTGCTGGCACTGCTGCAGGGACAGCAGGGCTTGTTTCCACTGGAGCCGGTGCTGCTTTCAACCCCCCCAAACCAGAGATAACCCTTAGACTTGGTAGCATTGCCCAAATCCAGGAACAAACATTAAATCCAGAGGCACCCCACACCTGGCAGCACCCCCCAAACCTGGCAGCATGCACCCGACACAGCAACGTCCCCAAACCCTGAAGTTTCCCCGCAAATTGGCACCAACCTCCAGGCTCAGAAGCTACACCCCCCCCCGAAAAAGCCCCAAGCCCAGGGGCACACCTTAAGCCTGCCGACAGTCCCCCCAAGTCCAGAAAGAACCAAGGAGTGCCCTGTGGGACGGCGGCGCTGCGCCTGGAGGTGGGGGAGAGCTGTCGCAGGGGAGTGGGGAAGGGGTAGAGAGGAGGGGTGCAATGGGGCTGAGGGGGGGGGCGCGTGTGAGCATGCCACTGGGGGAAAGCGCTGCTCCGGAGTGACACTGAACTGCAGCCTCCCGGGGCCAGCAAGGCCTGAAGCAAATGGGCAAGGTGCTGGGCAGCTGGCCAAGGCCAGCTCATAGGGAGGAATTCCGGTCTGGGGAAGATGCTGCCAACCCTGGGGGAGAAGAGCAGGGATACCCCCAGTCCCATCCCCTAAGACTGGCCCTTGAGAAGGGCAGAGGAGGATGATGGACAAACGAGTGTGGGATCTCCCAGTGCAGCTAAGATGAGCAGCCAACTTTATTGTGCTGGGGCATGGGGGCCAGCACTCAGGGCTGGCGCATGACTGGTCAGCAGCATCTTCCAGGCCGGCTGTATGGTTTTTGCGCCCGATGTTGTAACCGCGAGCGGTGTCGGATGCGGTCTGGCCCAGGGTGGCTGGAGCGGCTGCTGCTCTCGAGCACCAGAGCGCCACGGGACAGCCCCGACGCTGCCTGGCTGGCAGAGGTGGAGCTGCTCCTCTGGAGCACCAGCAAACCGAGGAACAGCCCCAGCGCCATCTGCCAGGCAGTGCTGGGGCTGCTCGGCTCGACGCTTGGAGCTGGCACGTGGCTGGTCCCACGGGGTTTGCCAGGCCGGCTGTATGGCTTTTGCGCCCGACGTTGTAACTGCGAGCGGTGCCGGATGCGGTCTGGCCCAAGGTGGCTGGAGCGGCTGCTGCTTTCAGGCCCTGGGGAGCTGCGGGATGGCCCCGGTGGTGTGTAGGTGATGGTGCTGGGCCTGCTGCTCTCAGGCACCAGGGAGCCATGGGACAGCCCCGATGCCGCCTGGCTGGCGGTTCTGATGCTGGCAAGCTCTGACTTGTCACTGGCGCCTGCGAGGGGGGGCAGGAAGGTCAGCAGCACGGCCACCCAGCCCCGGGGCAGGAGAGGCCATCGTGGTGCCCACAGCCCTCCTGAAGCCAAGCCCAACCTAAGTCCCTGCTACCAGGCCTAGCCTGGCCCTTGGCCCCAGCGCGGGGGACACCTGGGTGCTTTGCCTCTTACCAGGGCCCAGGCCAGCACAGCAGTCACACTGCCAGGTGGTTGCGCTGTTCCTCAGGTAGGAGCAGCGCCTGTGGATGCCTTTGGCTGCGCAGGAGCTACACAGGAGCATCTGCCAGGACCTGGGGAAGCAAAGGGGTTGCTGGTTGTGAGGACAAAGTGTCACAAGCACCGGATTGCCTGGCAGAACCCTTCTTCTTAGTCCTTCCTCCCTGAGCACGTGGGGAGACAGAGATCCCATGCAGAGCCCTAGATCGCTGCTTTGGCAACTCACCCCTCTTCCTCTGCCTGCTCCCTGCCTCCCAGACAAAGGCACTTGCTGGCATTGCAGCGGATGTGCCTCTGATACACCAGTCCAAATGCCTGGTCGCTCTCCCGTGACGGTTGTCTGCTGGAGAAGGAAGGGAAAGTCTTGAGCCCCGGCTGCCCCAGCATCAGGCAGATCCAGGCCGTTCCTGCCCTTCTGCCCACACCCTGTTGCCAGCTCCTCCACGCAGCAGAGGACAAAGAGTCAGGGGACAGCAGGCGGCCGGGCCTGCCCTGGCCTGGCACCACGCTTGCGCCTGACGTCTTGTGAGTCGGGAAGAGAAAAACGAACCTCTTGGAGATTCGAATCCCCATGGTGAGCATTTCCATCACGAACTGATCTTTGCTTTGGCAACGCAAGCAGCGGAAGCAGACGCCGGCATGGATAGCCTGCTTCTGGATGCAGGTCCGGTGGAACCAGGCGTGTTGGCATGCTGGGCACACCATGGTGTGGTAGGACTTTTTGTCCTCCACGAGGCCCAGGCAGATGATGCAGGTGGTGTTGTGCTCTGGAGCGGCCTGCACTGCCTGCTCTGGGCGGTGCTCCCAGCAGAAGGACCTGGGAGAAGGATGGAAGGGATGGGCAAGGTGAGGTGACAAGTGCCGAGTCCTTCCCCGGTGACGGCGAGGAGGGCAGAGGAGGTGTGAAGGAGCCCCAGCTCCTGTCCGGGCTCAGGCTCGGGCTGTGGCAAGCTGATGGGAAGCGTCCCTGTGGGTTCCTCGCTTGCTGGTAGGTGGGGAGGCTCCTGCACGAGGGCCGGCAGCCCTTACCTGTACAGCCCGAAGAACTGGGTGACACATTCACCCTCTGAGGCGCAAGGGAGATGGAAGCTGCGGTCGCACCCCTTCTGCTGGCAGGTGATGGTGGCGCCCGCCTCGCCGCAAACGAAGCAGCGCTGGAAAGAGCAGAGCAGCCCCCCTCAGCGGCAGGCTCAGGGCCTGCGTGGCTGGCCCCACGCCTCCGGGCCGGGCGCAGGCTGTGGGCATTGCTGGCTCACAGCCCGCAGATCGGCCTGGTCCACGAAGCTTTGGCCTGTGCCGGAGCCTCTGCGGAGCTGCTGGGAGCAGGCGTTTGTCCCAGAGCTGGTGGAAGGGCTGGGATTTCTTTCCGGGGCTCCAGGTGGAGCTCCCGCAAGCCTCTCCTGCTACAAGCCTCCCGGCTCTTGCCAGATGCTCACCTTCTGGGCTGCCTCCTGGATTGCGCGTCTGGTGTCCTCAGTGAGAAACCCGTTCCTGCTCTCTTGTGGAAAAAGCCCGCTGGCAAGGAACTGCAGAGCAGAGGAGGCCAGGAGCTCATGAGATCAGCAAGGAGGGGACTATCCCTGGCCGAAAGCCGGACGGAGCCCCAGGACAACTCACCAGGCAATAGGTGTGGGCACAGAGCCCCTTCTTTGCGCTTTTGCACCCACAGATATCCGGGTCAGCCTCTGCCCGGCGACACAGCATGCATGCTGGAGGGGAGAGAGCAAATGCCGCTGGGAATGAGCACCTCTGCAGGGCTGAGGGAAGCGTCCCCCAAAGCCCTGGCTCTGTCCATGCCTAGCTGGCCTAGCTTGGCCGGATGCAGACTGCCCTGACAGCCCCTCTGCCAGCCATGGGGAGCTGTGGGGAGGGATACTTCGCTCTCACCTTGCTCCCTCGAGTCGGGGTCCTGCTGCTTCATCGCGAACGCGGTGCACATGGACAGCAAGTGCTTGGAGAGGCTCTGCCGCAGCAGTGCCGGGGTTTCTCCTCTGCACACTCCTCTGCCAACCCTTAGAGAGCAGTGGGACACGGTGAGCTTGTATCGCAGGCCCCGGAGCCCCAAGGAGTGCGGCTCCCCTCCTCCCTCGGCAGCCCTGGGCAAGCCCCTTCTTCCCCTGCCCTCTCCTCACCTCGCCAGGTCGCAAGGCCAGAGCCCAGCAGCCCTTTATCCAGGCCTTGGCGACGGGTCACAGTGGCCACTGTGACATCACCAGCACTCGTCTGTCTGTGCCCCCAGTATGGGCAGGGGTGCCCTCGGCTACCTGCCGCCCCCTGTGACACGGCCACCTCGGCACCCGGGTCAGGGGGGTGGCTGCTTTTGCACCCGTACGGGGCTGCAGTGCTGGCACCGGTCGCCCAGAGAGGCTGTGGAGTTTCCAGCCTTGGAGACAGGCCCAAGCCAGCGGGATAAGGGCCTGAGCAGCCTGCTCCAGGGGACCCTGCTTCAGCAGGTGCTTGGACTAGATGGGCTCCTCTGTTGCAGGTGGAGTCATGCGCTTCACTGGCGAGAGAGCAGCAGCAATATGTTTAGTGATATAAACCAGGGATTTAACAAAGTATGGTAGCGAACGTGACAATGGTTAGTGGTTTAACAAGATTCGATGGCAAAGTACGCTTGATTATTTACTGCAGAGAGGACAGGGCGAGACAAAACTGGCGGGGAGACCCTCCTGTTGAGTCATGAGGTTCAGAAAGGACCTCCTTGCTTTCTAAACTCCTTCTTAGTTAGAGCTCTGAGTCTAGGTGCGGCTGGATCCAGTCCTAGTGCAAGTCTTGATCAACAGTATATGCCTAAAGGATTATATACGCGCAATCAATCCTTTATATCACTTAGCTGAGATTTCAAAGTTTAGCGTGCAATTGATCGCTTACTGAGGATCTGCTGTGGCAAGGAATCTCTCCACCTCAAGGAGTAACCTAATACTCAAGGGGAGATCCTGGCGTGCAGCCCACGGCCGTGCAGGAGAGCTCCGTGGGCGAGGGGCTGTCCACTATTTATCGAGTAAGATGATTGACTGCTAGTCATATTTGCGTGCCAGCAAGACCCCTGGGTCACTGTTCCAGACAGCCCCCGGCTGCCGTGTTGCCATCCGTCCCCCAAAGTCCAGCGAAAGCTGGATGCAGCCATCGTGACCCCCACCGGTGGCTGTGGCTTCAGGTGTGGGGGGAGCACACCGCCACACCCTCCAACCTCAACCATTCTGGGCTTCTGTGCAAGGCAGCCTTGCACGTGCTGGCAGGGACCTTGGTGATCGCAGGCAGGCCTAAAGTGCCGAGCACGGGAACGGGAACGGGGCCAACTGCACGGGGATGTGGACAGTACAGAGTGGGGACTAGGATGTACTGAGCAAAGGGCAGGGGACCTTGCAAAGTTTGGCGCTTGTGGACATTGCAAGCGCGTGACAGGGGTGGCACCAAGCACAGAGATGGGGACCTCACTGAGTGTGCAGTTAGGGACAGCGCTGAGCATGGGATACTGGTTTTGGATGGGACAGAGTTAATTTTCTTCATAGCAGCTTGTACAGTGCCCTGTTTTGGATTTGTGAGCAAAAGAGCATCGGCAACACACTGATGTTTTAGCTATGGCTGAACAGTGTGTGCACAGTGTCAAGGCCTTTTCTGCTTCTCACACAGCCCCGCCAGTGAGTAGGCTGGGAGTGCACAAGATGCTGGGAGGGGACACAGCCGGGACAGCTGACCCCAAATGACCAGTCCCATACCTTATGGCAAAGTGCTCAGCAATGAAATTGCGAGCTGTTGTTGCTCCTGGACTGGCTAGGCATCGGTCAGCTGGTGGTGAGCAACTGTGGTTTTTTGCATCACTTGCTTTCTTTTTGTTTTGTTTTGTTTTCCTTAGCAAACTGTCTTTATCTAAACCTATGAGGTTTTGCATTTGTACCCCTCTGATTCTCTCCTCCTCCGTCAGACTGCAGAGGAGAGTGAGTGAGCGTCTGTGTGGGGCTTAGCTGCCTACCGGGGTTAAACCATGCCAGCATGGGACGTGGGTGCTGCTGAGCATGGGGCTGGGGACCCCACTGAATGGGGGGCCAGGGCCGAGCTGAGGGGTAGTGCTCTCATAGAGTGCGGAGGCCAGGGTCGAGCGTGGGGCTGGGGCCAGTGCCGAGCACAGGGATGGGGACAGCAGTGACAATGGCATGGGAAGGGTGCCTGGCGTGGTGGACGGGTATGGCTCTGAGCCCCAGGAGATGCGGGGAGAGCCAAGGAGATGCAGGACGGCCTCTCCCCCGAGCACGTCCGGCACCAGGAGGGGTCTCACGGAGGTTGTGCCCTCTCTGCTGCTCGGCGTGAAAAAGCACTGGCCCTGGGGTCCCAGGGAAATTGCAAGGCCTCACCACAGAAGCTGTGTGGTCCATTTAACTCTCCCCTCTCCAGAAAGGCTATGCAGGGGATTTAACTCAAGGGAAGTTGTGTAGTGAATGAGGAAGCAGTAAAATGTCAGCGTGCCAGGTCAATCAGCAGTGGATGACTCTGTGCTGCCCTCGCACTGATGGTCCAACCCTGCTCCCACATCTGTGCGCACTTGGCAAGGTGACCGGTCCCTGCCCTCCTGCCCTGGTTGTGCTCTGTAGCTCTTGGCAGGGTTTTGAGGGACTTTGGCCCTTGGATTCTGCTCCTTCAAATATGTCCCCTGTCCAGAAGCTTTCCAGCCTGCCACTGCCAAAGGGACAGCCCAATTCAGCACCCATCACCAGACACCACAGGCCTGGGTCCATATTCCTGCTCACAGCAGTCGTAACACAACCTGCACCTTTCGCAGCTGCACTACTGTCACGAGCCCAGAGCTGCTGGCTGTCCCGCAGAGCGGGTCCTGACAGCAGTCCATGTCCGCAGAGGAACATAAAGATATTGTCTTGCGTTTGCTGCAAGAGGGAAAAAAACCTCAGCAGCCCCGGACTCCTCCAAGGAAGCTACCTGAGCAGTTTTGTGTATGTTGGAGGCAGGTCAATGCCCGGTAGCTCCCTGGGACTCCTCCCAGGCATCTCCCACGGTGTTGTGTCCTCCCCCAGTAGGCAGCAAAAGGATAGAAGCATAGCATGGTTTGGGTTGGAAAGGACCTTCAAAGATCACCTGGTCCAACCTCCTGCCACGGGCAGGGACATCTTCCACTAGATCAGGTTGCTCAAAGCCCCCTCCAACCTGACTTTGAACACTCCCAATCCACCGCTTCTCTGGGCAACACGTGCCACCGTGTCACCACCCTCAGCGTAAAACGTTTATTCCTCATGTCCAATTTAAACCTGCCCTCTTTCCGTTTAAAACCCTCGCCCCTTCTCCTGTCACTACAGACCCTGGTAAAAAGTCTCGCCGTGCCTTTCTCGTGAGCCCCCTTTACATACTGAAAGGCCGCAGTAAGGTCTTCCTGGAGCCTTCTCCTCTCCAGGCTGAACACCCGCAACTCTCTCAGCGTTTCTGCACAGGAGAGCTGTTCCAGCCCTGGGATCCTCCGCTGGACCTGCTCTAACAGGTCCATGTCTTTCTTGCGCTGGGGATCCTGGAGCTGGATGCAGTGCTCCAGGTGGGGTCTCAGGAGAAGGGAGTGGTGATGTACATGACGTACCCATGCCATCTCCCTGCGCGTCACCCCCGGAACCCAGCTGGGAAGCTGGATGTCCATCGCCTCCAGCCACGTCTGTAAACAAACCAAACAGAGAAAGTCCCGTGAAATCCCGTAAAAATACTTCTTCAGATCTGAACGGCAGTGAATGCAGTTGAAACGCAGGATTGCTCCATGTCGCAATAGGGGTGCCAAGGCAAGGCGAGAGCCAGAAAGAGCTTTCCGTCCTGGCACATTCCGTGTTGGAGCAGTGCCTGGACGTTTTCAACGTCAGAGCTGGGCTCTGGCAAGAATGAGGGAGGGTGTTGGCATTGTTAGGTGAGCAGGCAAGCGCAGCTCCCCTTGTGCCACGGAACAGCTGGAGCACCAAGGCTGTCACTCACCCCTTCCCACTACCACAGGCAGCATTGGCAAGCTTGGCTTGCTGCTCACCTGAACTCTATTGCTGCTCACAGCCCCCTTCCCAACTCCTCTCCTGCTGCATTCTACTTCTGCAGGTCACAGTGTTCCTATACATTGTCGTTTTGAGCGGAAAGAGGCACAACCAATGCCTAAAGAGAAGCACCCTTGCTAATTTTGCAGTTAACCTCACCGTGCTGTATTTTCTGTGCGGAGCAGGTCCTACATGTGTCTGCTTTGGTTTTGCATCAAAAACTGGTTTTGCTTATGAGAGGCCTTGCAACAGGGTTTGTCAGCCTGGCTTTGCCTCATACCTCTCCTCCTTCTGCTTGCTGGCTGTGGCTCCTCCTGGCTCTGCCACGGTGGAGAGCACAGCAGGGGTCTTTCAGGAGGCACATCTGTCTGGCGTGGCACGGCCACCTCTCTTCCGTGGTCAGCAGGCCCTTCTGAGTGCAGCTCTGGAAAGCAAAAGCATGAGGAATGATGCGCGTTGGGGTCAGCTGAGCTTTCAAAGTCATGACTACAGCGGATGATTCAGTAGGGCAAACTAGATCCAAAGAATGTGCCGGCACATGGCTTCTGTGCAGTAAGAAAGGGAAAAACTATACCGCTACAAAAAATGGACATTGGTTGTCCCCGTCAGTCCTCTGATGCCATGTGCTCTGCAACCCCTGTGCCCTCCTTGGGAAGGATTCCTAAGCCACTATGTCACGCAGAAGTCGTCAGACCACTAGGTCTCACCGTGAAGAAGAACAAACGGTTCTTGGTTGAGTCTGTGGTGACAAGGCAAATGCAGTAGAAGGACACTGACAGCCCATCTGCTAACCGTCTCTGTTGAAAAGGTGTGTGTCTCTTCATCACCTGATCTTCCTGAGAGGAAAAGGCAGAAAAGGGAAAACACAATCGATTGGGTCAGGACAAGCATGTTCTGTTCCTACCCCTGCCAGAAAAGCCCTTGAGGAAGGAAACAGCACATCTAAAACGCGTCTGCTTGATTGGAATTGTACCCGCCTCCTACAGCAGAGCTAAGAAACCTTCCTCAGAAAATCACAGAATCATAAAAGAAGGGTTATCCAGTACACAAGATGATCTGCACTTGTCAGTGGGAAGGGCACGAGACCAAAACTTCCCCACCAGACCAGGTCAAATGGTATCTCAGCGGAGAAAAGCCTCTGTGCGGCTGGGCAGCAGGGCAGCAGGCTCAGCGGGGCCCGAGCTGCGGGAATGTTCACAACCCTCAGGCGACGTCTGATGAGCCTCTGGAAAGAGCAAAGAAAGCAGCCCTAGCTTGTTTCCCCGAGCGTGCACTGAAACCTGAGGAAAGGTCACTGAACCTCTGGAAAAAGGTCACCCTCCTTAGCCTAGTTTGTTAGTGCTAAAAGCAGCGAATTCAAGGGTGTTCTAATGGCAAGGGTTAGAGAACCTTAACCCGAGGTGATGTTCCCAGCTGCATCTGGAATGAAGTGTCGTAGGGGCGCTTGGATCCATGAGGTTTTGGGGTTAGGTGAAATTAAACCCCCTTGTCTCGTCGCACTCGGTGGGTTGCGAGGGAGGTGAATCTTTTCATCCCCCAAAGGCATGAGTCCCGCTCAGCGGAGCTGCCAATGCAATGAGCCACAGGAATGACTCAGAGGAACAATATAACGGAGTTTTATTAACTATCTACGGGCTAGGTGTCAACAAGTGGCAACTGTGCGGATAACGGGTAAAACACTTGCCATAAGCAGCGACTAGGACAACCGACAACTAGGCAAATTGGTCTGGCAAAGGCAACAACCGGTTTTATAAGGCATGAATTTCTTAAGAGGAAAGGAGAAGAAGAAAAGAAGGACAGAAGGAAAAGAAGGAGAGGAGAGGAGAGGCTAGGATAGGTATCACTACCCTTGGATGCTGCGATGTCGTCACAGGGATGGCTCCTTAGTCCGCAGGTCTTGGTCCACAGGTGGTGGGTCGACCCCGGTGTGGCGCGCATGCTCACCTTTCTACTGTTCTGCCCCTCAGGGACCACCCTTGGGGCGGTAACACGCAGATGAGCTTTGCACCTGCGCAGTCCATTGTTCTAGAAGGTTCAGGGGTTCTGTCTGCGCAGTCTGTCTCCACAGAGTTCTGGAATTGGGCTGGGGGGAGCTCCTCCTCCGTCCAAGGTGTATGGCGCACACCCAAAGCAGCCGCTGGAAAGTTACCAGAGGAGGTAGGGGGAAGCAATCCACCGCTGTAAAAAATATAGAAGCTTAGCTAGAGGAAAACTTATGTGAACTAGAAAGCTGCTTAAGGCCTAGAACTGTTTCAAAGCCTATAATCGTGGGAAAGGGGTTTCTAATCAAGGTAATAATAGGTAATGAAGCTAACTGACCATGGCAACGTACAATGCTGCTACGTTCCTTGTACAGTCCCTACCCACCCGGACAACAGGCCCGGGGATATCAATCTTATCAAGAAGGTTGTTATGGAGAGGTGTATCCCCAGCGAGCGTACTGCGTATGCCTGCAAGAAGAGGGTCATTCAGCGAACACGGGTGCGAGACCACTGACGACCACCAGAGACCCCTGAGGACCACCAACTCAAATCACTGAGCATGCGTGACGGGGAGGAGAAGATAGAAATGGATTCTAAGAAAGGATTATCATAGGACTGCCTGTTCTTGGAAAAATAATGAATATGTATATTTTGAGTCTAGATAACCTGTGTGTTGCTAATCCCTGTATGCACGTTTGGTGGAGCTGTTTCCCCCCGTGCATCCAGCGCTGCAATAAAGCAAACCTAGGGTAACTCGCGTCTGGTAGATTTCTTTTACAACCGCCTCACCTCCGCAGTGCCCGCACCGCCCCCCCTTCCCCCACCCCCCCCCCAAAAAAAACCAACCATGAGTTCTTTGAGACAAAACAGGGGATTTGTGGCTTTCCAACAGTCTCTGACACCCCTTCAGCATCCTACCTGTCTGCACATCAGCACGCTCCCTGCCATCCTCGGGCTCAGGTGCTTTCAGCTGCAGCTGCCTCTCTGCTCACTGTTTGGCCACCACTCTTCTGTGGATTTCTCTCTGCCTTTGAGTCTGAGGACAACAACGTGGCATCCTCTGGGCTGCGGGAGGGGAAAAAAAATCCAGGTTGCTTCCTGTACGTGACTGCTACTTAGGCTACAGGCCGGCCAGATTTGTACAGAGAGCTTTAAACTAGATTTAGTGGGGGATGAGGAGGAGGGAAAGGAAGAAGAGGAGGAGGAGGAGCAAAAAGATGATGAGGAAGACCAGGAGAAGAATAAACTGGAGAAAGGGGAAGGGGGAGGAGGAAAAGTAAGATCGGGGGGAAGAAGAACAGGAGGAGGAAAACCAGGAAGAAAACAAACAGCAGCTCTCCTCAATCATGCACGCCCCTTCACGGGTGTCTCACAGGCACCCTGAACATCACGCACAGGGTCTTCCTTGAGAAGGACCAAAGGTGGACGAATGGGCCAGATGTGGGTGGATGCAAGGGGCGTGGGGGGGGGAAGCAGGGCGGAAAAAAGGAGCAGGGAAATCACAGTCTCAGAGGTTCATTCAAGTTGGAAAGGTCACCAGGAGGCCCCAGGCCTGCGTCCTGCGGCGCCAGGCAGCTCCAGCGAGGATGTCAGTCCATGATGCTGGGGGGTTCCTCCAGTGGGGTCTAGAAAGCCTCCGAGGATGGAGGCCTGAAACAGCGTTGCTTAACAGCATCGCCTTGGCAGCTATTTGAACGGTTGTGGCTGTAGCAGCATGGCTCCCTCCCCACCATCGTCTGTTCACATTGCTCTAAATAGCTTCGCAACATCAGCAAACATTGCCGCCTGATGCTCTCTCCCTTTACAAGTCTTCCAAGGAGACATGAAACAACACAGGGTGTGCTGCAGGTCTGCAAGGGACCCCAGCAGGATCTCCCTTGACCGCGAGAGTTGCTAGTTATTCCGGGTGGGTGTGAAGATGCAGGGAAGTGGAATCAAAGAAGCCGTTTGGGTTGGCAGGAGAGACAGCGGCTTCAACAAAGCAGCTTCAGCAGCAGCTAGCAAGGAGGAGTTGTGGAAGGAGCTGCATGCTCCGCAACACTGGCACCTGCCTGAACCTGTCTGACCTGCCTCTGGAAAAAGAGCAAAACACAAGGGAAATGTTTCTCCTCCAAAGCTACAAGTTGCTGGGCTACAAGGCAAAGGAGAACTGAAAAGAAATGGAAGAAAATAGACACCGAGCAGGAATTTTCTGTTTCTTTTCCTTTGGTGACTCTTGCTAAGAAAAGGACCAGCAGCTCCACAGCCTGCAAAATGCATGGTATTTCATATGGCAACACTAGCCCTGCATTTGGGGGGACAGGGCACCGACGACCTCTTTTTCGTTACTGCACCTAAACCCCTGTGCATTTCACACCTCCTTACAAGTAGAGGGAGAACGGGAACGACATAAGGCGAATACCTACTTGCCAATTTCTCTCAGAAATTTTGCCTACTGATTGCGTACATGGGGTTTTGCATGCAGAAATTTCTGAAGAAGCCTTCCCGGCAAGTCCTGCAATTTCAAAAAGCCATTAAAGGACAAGGCCTCTGTTAACTCGATGCTGCTGTGCTTTTACGAAAGATCACTGCATGACACTAAACCATCTTTCCTTCCCCCCCAGTGTTGCGTATCTGGGGACTGATAGAGCATCCGTGAGAAGAAGTCCGATTCCTGTAAGCAGCAGCAGGTTGGTACCCATCAGCATTGGTAAAAACAGGATGCAGATAAGAATCCAGCAGCCTGCTGAATGATTGTGAATTGGTTTTCACAATCTGTTGGTAAAACCCAAGCAAAATAAGCTTAGGGAGCCAGGAGGTAAACTGAAGCATTAATGTCACGTACAAGCAAGAAATCGGTAACGATGGGGAAATGATGGTCAAGTGTGCTGATACTGCAGTGGAAAACAGCTGCCAGAAGTCATTCATCTTACTGTCTTCGCTAACAACCCTAGCGTCCAGCATTATGGGGTGCATCTCTGCAGCAAGGGCTAGTTCCAGCTTGAGCTGCTCTGCCACAGCAAATGGGAAGCTACAAAATGGTTTCCACGGGTGGAACTGCACCCTCAGGAATACTGCTGTGCTACTGCCAGATAAAGTGGCTTCAAAAGCTGGAGGTGGGAATGCAATTCCATTAAAAAAAAAAAAAAAAAATGAAAGTGTCTTACCACTACTGCACTTCCTGATGTCCTCTGTTCGTACCAGGAATGTTTTATGTACCTGCGTCTCTTAACCACACTGGAGAAGATGCTGAGGTAGGAAGGCTTGGAGATGTAGCTCAGCTAGTCAAACCCACAGCTGCCTTTAATGCTGTATGCCTCACTTCAGCTGTCATTGTGCAAAACAATCCCCAGTGTGACATGGATGCAGCCTGCTTTATTTCTGGGTGCAACAAGCCCTCAAATACCAGATTTGTGGCTTGATAAGCATAACTGTGCTGATCGGTCGGTCGGTCGCTTCAAAAGAAAACAGACTGCCTAGCAGGTATCCAAAGCTCCCAGGAAAGGATTCATCTGAGCCCTTGAGAAGCTCTCTGACCTGGAAGAGGAAGTCCCTGGATGGGGTGGGACAAAGCCAGGCAACAGGACATTCTCCAGCCTCAGGAGGCAGAGCTGTGTGCTGTAGAAAGGGCACTGTGACATGAGCTTCTGGTGGAGTTCTCGGTATGACAGGAATGGCCCCCCCAACCTCATCTCAGGTCAGGGATTTCCGCAGTTTCAGCCCCACCACCACGCCTTGTATCAGCAACTGGAGCGCAAGTGAGTCACGGGGTGCTCACCCTGGCCCGGAGCGGTCCATCTTCTACACAGCCTGTAGATGTCATTTGTAGATGTCTCCTGAGGAGACACTTCTGCCTTTCTCTCCTACGTTGTATTCTTCAATGCAGGAATATGCCCCTGGTTAATCTTCTCTTTAACAGCTTATTCAGCTCTCCGAGACAGAGAGGGAGCGAGAGAAAGAAATGCAGATGAACTAAACTAAAAAGTAATACCATTGACTACAAAGCAGAAGACCCAGAGACCAGCTCTTGGTTTTAGAGGGACAAAAGCAGATGCAGGAAGAAGTACATGGAAGTGTTTGCAGGTGAAAAGCTAGCACGAGACTAAAGCTTCCTGATCTTACCCAGTATCACTCTAAAGGCAGAGGATGCTAGCAGAGCTCATCTGAGATGTGCCAAGACATTTCATGAGTTCGAGTTGCTGATTCCACCCAGCTTAAAGATAGTGACTTCCATCCCTCTCCTGTTTTTCTGACTATCCAGATAGCAAACCATCACTAGAAGCCTCGTTCACTAGACAGTTGTCTGACAAGCCGCTCTGTGACAAAAAGCAACAAGACAATTCCCCAGGAGCACAGGCTGCCTGCGCGGATTCCATGCTTGCCAACAATCTCACACGGAGCAGAAACTAAAGCGAGCCCAAGAAAAGTCCGAGACCTCGCCAAGTGCTGTGAGTGCCACAGCAGCTCCACTGGCAGAAAACCTCCTGAGCTTCAGCTGGACTCGGGAAGGGATTTCCTAAAGCCTCTTTCCTCCACAGCTACCCCAGCAGCAGGCAGTGGAGCAGCACTGCCCAGCTTCCCTCCTGCAGCACTGCCAAGCAAAACAGCAGGCGCAATGCGACAATCAGCCTGCACCGTTGGCGCTGAGTGATCTGCACCAGAGGACCAAAAGAAGGAATAAGGCAATTAAACTCCAAAGAGAAACACATCATTTACTACCAGGGCGGGGCAGGCAGCATGGTGTGTACTCTCCTGAAGTACTCCAGACGTGAGAGACGTAATTTCACCTCAAACACAGCAAGTGAAAAACATCTGAGGGTGGCACCCCAGCTCTTCTCCAGGGTGGCCAGCCGGCTACCCGAGCTGCTGAAACCACGAGCCAGAGCGTGGAGCGTGACCACACCGGTGCCCAGCACCTTACGAAATGCACTGCTGGCACTGCTGCAGGGACAGCAGGGCTTGTTTCCACTGGAGCCGGTGCTGCTTTCACCCCCCCAAACCAGAGATAACCCTTAGACTTGGTAGCATTGCCCAAATCCAGGAACAAACATTAAATCCAGAGGCACCCCACACCTGGCAGCACCCCCCAAACCTGGCAGCATGCACCCGACACAGCAACGTCCCCAAACCCTGAAGTTTCCCCGCAAATTGGCACCAACCTCCAGGCTCAGAAGCTACACCCCCCCCGAAAAAAACCTGTCGGCAACCTCCAAACCCCCAAGCCCAGGGGCACACCTTAAGCCTCTGCCTCCCCCAAGTCCAGAAAGAACCGCCAAATGCAGAAACACCCCCAAAGCGGACAGCAGTGACAATGGCATGGGAAGGGTGCCTGGCGTGGTGGACGGGTATGGCTCTGAGCCCCAGGAGATGCGGGGAGAGCCGAGGAGATGCAGGACGGCCTCTCCCCCGAGCACGTCTGGCACCAGGAGGGGTCTCACGGAGGTTGTGCCCTCTCTGCTGCTCGGCGTGAAAAAGCACTGGCCCTGGGGTCCCAGGGAAATTGCAAGGCCTCACCACAGAAGCTGTGTGGTCCATTTAACTCTCCCCTCTCCAGAAAGGCTATGCAGGGGATTTAAATCAAGGGAAGTTGTGTAGTGAATGAGGAAGCAGTAAAATGTCAGCGTGCCAGATCAATCAGCAGTGGATGACTCTGTGCTGCCCTCGCACTGATGGTCCAACCCTGCTCCCACATCTGTGCGCACTTGGCAAGGTGACCGGTCCCTGCCCTCCTGCCCTGGTTGTGCTCTGTAGCTCTTGGCAGGGTTTTGAGGGACTTTGGCCCTTGGATTCTGCTCCTTCAAATATGTCCCCTGTCCAGAAGCTTTCCAGCCTGCCACTGCCAAAGGGACAGCCCAATTCAGCACCCATCACCAGACACCACAGGCCTGGGTCCATATTCCTGCTCACAGCAGTCGTAACACAACCTGCACCTTTCGCAGCTGCACTACTGTCACGAGCCCAGAGCTGCTGGCTGTCCCGCAGAGCGTGTCCTGACAGCAGTCCATGTCCGCAGAGGAACATAAAGATATTGTCTTGCGTTTGCTGCGAGAGGGAAAAAACCTCAGCAGCCCCGGACTCCTCCAAGGAAGCTACCTGAGCAGTTTTGTGTATGTTGGAGGCAGGTCAATGCCCGCTAGCTCCCTGGGACTCCTCCCAGGCATCTCCCACAGTGTTGTGTCCTCCCCCAGTAGGCAGCAAAAGGATAGAAGCATAGCATGGTTTGGGTTGGAAAGGACCTTCAAAGATCACCTGGTCCAACCTCCTGCCACGGGCAGGGACATCTTCCACTAGATCAGGTTGCTCAAAGCCCCCTCCAACCTGACTTTGAACACTCCCAATCCACCGCTTCTCTGGGCAACACGTGCCACCGTGTCACCACCCTCAGCGTAAAACGTTTATTCCTCATGTCCAATTTAAACCTGCCCTCTTTCCGTTTAAAACCCTCGCCCCTTCTCCTGTCACTACAGACCCTGGTAAAAAGTCTCGCCGTGCCTTTCTCGTGAGCCCCCTTTACATACCGAAAGGCTGCAGTAAGGTCTTCCTGGAGCCTTCTCCTCTCCAGGCTGAACACCCGCAACTCTCTCAGCATTTCTGCACAGGAGAGCTGTTCCAGCCCTGGGATCCTCCGCTGGACCTGCTCTAACAGGTCCATGTCTTTCTTGCGCTGGGGACCCTGGAGCTGGATGCAGTGCTCCAGGTGGGGTCTCGGGAGACGGGAGTGCCTTTGACTGATGTGGTATATTTGGTGTGCACACAGTGCAGGGGCTGGGGCTGGTATTGCCCTCCAGAGTCTCCCTGTCCTGTGCACCCTGGGACAGAGCTGGCACAGGGAGCAGAGTTGGGGGCGATGGCCTGTTAAGGAGCCCCATCGGTGCCTCTGTGGCTCAGAATTTAGCAGGCTGGTCCCATTCCCCTGCCGTTGGTGGGTCCCATGCCCAGCTCCCTGACTGCTGACACCGTGGGCATCCACATCCCTGCGGGCCCCACGATGCCGTTGGGCCCAGAACCGGTGAACTCCTGGGTTTGCTGCCGTTACGACCCAGACAATTGTGCTACTGGTCTGTATTTATTGCCACGTCACAACTCAGAAATAAACGGTCGACCCCTGAAGCTGATGCCGGGAGTCTGTCGTCACCCTCCATACCCGTACCCCAGTGGGGCCGCCTGAGGCCCTTGCAGGAGGGCCGGGACAATGGACTTGGGGAGCGGGGGTGTGGTTTGAGCTCCTCTGGTGGCTGGAGGGCGCTGGGCTGGTCCCGCAACAGCCGGCTGGCTGAGTTGGACAGATCTGGAGGCCAAGGTGGAGGCGGGCAGACCGGGTGGGCATGCGGGCTGGTGGAGGCTAGTTCCCCCCGGTGCTGCGTGGCTGACGGGCCGCTTTTCCAGGCACAGGTGATGGCTGCTGGTGTCGAGTCTGGCTCTCAGGGTTGCTGGGGTGGGTGGGTCCGGCTGTCCAGGCGTGAGGGGTAGCTGCTGGTGTTGGGCCAGGCTCATGAAGCTGCAGCGAGGCGCCTGTGGAGACAGGAGGCTGCTGAGGCCCTGCTATGGCTGCGGTGCTGGGGGGGGTGTGAGGGTGCGGAGCAGCACCGGGCACGCTGTGGGGTGCGGGCACTTTTAACTAACACTTGCAACAGTACGAAGGGGTTTCCAGAAAGAGTGCCCATGAATTGAGAGGCCACTTCAAGCATCTTATACCAGAAATCTCAGCAGAGTTTGGCCAGTAACTAACGCGGCACTCCAGAATACCCTACCCCTAAATGCTTCATGGCTACTAGCAGCCATCTAATACAGAAGTTTGGCAACTCCCCTCTCCCCCCAACAACTCACCGTCTTCTCCTCCTCCACATATAGATGGCACAAAAGAATACCATCCCAAGCAACATGGAGCCCAGGATCGCCATGGCACCTTCTATGCAGTACCTCTGGAAATCATCGGGATCCATAGCATTTGCGTTCTTCTGGCCATCCACACCTGGAGGAACCATTCGGAAAGTTAGTGTGCCCTGCAGACCCCTGATAATCTCACAGGAGGCCTGATGTTGCCAGGAAATGGCTAGTGCTGCTGCCTGGAGGCTCCCTCTGACCCTTTGCGACAAGCTGTCCCACTGAACAGAACTCATGAGGCCAGATGGAGAGCCCGTGGGGGAGCGCAGCTGTTTGACCAATTGCCCCTCTGAGAGAGACAGAGCCAAACCATCCCTGTGTCAGGGAGTGCCACCCCCAGCTCTCCCTCCCCAGCCCAGCACCCACCCCCCGAGGGGATGGAGTCAGGCCCTCTGGGAAGACAGCTGAACCGCACTCTCCCTCTTTGCCTTTTCTCCAGCATGGGCACTGCCTGCATGCCCCCAGTTTTCGGGACTTGCTCCCACTTATGGCCCCCTGCCAGGCTGCTCAGTACCTGTATTTGTTCGAAGAAATTCATGGATGCCGGCGTGGTGGGCTTCCCCGGGGTTGGACAGCGCTGCCAAGAATCACAGAAAGGTAAAGCCTCAGCGTGGCTCGGGCAAGGAGGATGCAGGAGGACGGTGCAGTGCAGGTTCTCCTCTAAGGCCGTGCCCGATCTGTCAGTGCGTCCCGTTTGACCTCAGCTCGCAGGAGGGAGCCCACGCGCCTCTGTTGTGCCCAGGAGGGCTCACAGCAAGCTCTGGGATGCAGGTGTTGCGGGAGGCACATTCCATTAAGAGTCCTATTTCCCATCATCTGCTGAGCGTGGTTCAGGTGGCCTCATTCCCCAAATGGCAAAGTTCTGAAACTCCCGTGAACTGGGTGTGGTGAGTGGTGAGCATCTCACTGCATCCACAGAGGGTTACGAGTGTCTCTCTCTGGCACCCTGATGGCAATAACCTCCGCACCCCAGAGAGGACAGTCATCCGCAGAAAGCCACTCCTGGCTTCTTCCAGAACACTTGCTCTGTACTAACAGTTTGGCTGCTGACACAACGTGCAGTGGCGGGCACCAGGGCACGAGCCTGCAGCTGCACGGTGATTTTGATTTATGACACTGGCTGACCGAAGGACAGCAATTACCTGGCACGCCTGTTGATTGAATTGCCCCCTCTTCTGCATCAGAGACTGGCACTGCCTCGCTGCCTCCTTCCTGAAGCGCCTCCTTCTCCACAGTCTCACGGTCCATCCCTTTAGAAAGACAGTAGGTGAGTTTCATTAGATGCAACCGGTCCTCATCAGGAACACGGTGTCTTCAGGAGCCAATACTTCTCCAAATACATTAATACCGCTTCGAAACAAAGCCCGGGCATTTGGCGGTGCACCTAGTCGCTGGTTCAAACAACGTGTCATTCACGGAGAAAAAATTAAGCACTAGACACTTTCCAGTTTACCAGTAGACAGCAAATCCCAACCTGCTGAGAGACTAGGAGATTACACGTGATCTTCTGGCTTGCATTCCACTTAGTGCATTTTTGGCAAACTGCAAGGTGGTGGTAAATTAGTTCCTTCAGAGAGGACAGGAAGACGCTGTAGCCAGTTCATCCGGGGAAAGAGCCCTTCTGAGCAGCGCTTCCCATCATGCCAAGTCCGTCACACGGTAAGGGTGACAGACACATGTGGTGGACCGAACCGCAAGCTCTTGCAGCCATATGCTGGGCACTTTCACAAGTGGCAGCGAAGAGCCCACAGTCCCCCGAAACAAGAGGAAAACCACAACCAAGTTGTTATCTGAAACACAACTAGAAACAGACAGCTAACCCACCCGAGACTGAATTAACAGCCCTTCGCTTCAGCTGCCTTCAAGTTAGGTGTGCGGCCTCAAGCTGGGTGTCCAGCTTCCACCTGTCCCTGACCCCGAGGTGGCACTGAGAGGCCTCAGACCTGGAGGGGAACAATGGGGCTGGAGCAGGCTGTGAAGCTGGGGCTGCTCCGATCCTGGCCAGGGCATGCCTGCAGCCCAGGCCAAGTCTGCCAGGCTCAGTGACCCCAAGCTGCCTGCGCATCCTGCTTGTCCGTAAATGCATCTAAAACCCCAGCTGCCCACATCTTCTGGTTCAGAGTGATCGATACCCACCACGTGCCGTGCTGTCCCATTCCTTCAGGATGTCCTTGAAGATTTCTGATACCCGCCGGGAAGATGTTCCTGTCTCGGCTCTATACTTTGCTCTTTGAGGGCCTTAACCGAAAGTAGAAAGTTCAATTTCTCACAACTACAATATTGAAAAGGAGTGCTTAGTCTGTGAAGTCAGTCAAGCCTGACTACTCACCCCTGGGATGCCAGGTGAGCTCCAGCGCAGGATCCCTCCGAGGATCTGGAAGAGCCCTCCCTGTACCCACACCTGCAACCAAACACCCACGAGAAGTTTCCATCATACACTGTGATATACACCGTCATAACTCAAGAGCAGAACATAGAAAGGGATGACGTAACGACAGGGCACACAGGATGCAGATCTGTATTCTCACACCTGCTGCAAGAGATGCCTCGCTCACATTTGGGCTTTGAGCTGGCAGCTCTCAAAGGAAGTCAAAAGCCATGACGTACCCATGCCATCTCCCTGCGCATCAACCCCGGAACCCAGCTGGGAAGCTGGATGTCCATCGCCTCCAGCCACGTCTGTAAACAAACCCAACAGAGAAATCCCGTAAAAATACTTCTTCAGATCTGAATGGCAATGAATGCAGTTGAAACGTGGGATTGCTCCATGTCGCTCGTCTCTCCCTTCCACTCAGGAGCATTGCGCAGACAGTTACCGGTGCTTGGACCATGCCGGTCTGAAACAAGCCGTGCACAGGGCTCATTCACACGACTTGCGGAGAAGAGCCCACTGGCCAGGGAGAGGCTGCACCAGCGCTGCCCCGTCTGTTCCCCGGGGCTGTGGGCTGGGGCTGGGTGTCCCACGGGGACCTGGGTTTGCCCAAGGAGAACACTGCCGGGCTAGAGCTGGAATGCTGCTGTCTTCCTGAGCAGACATCTCCTGAGGCGGATGTCTCTGAGGCTGAAAGCCGGGACCCAGAGCCACAGCCCTGGGCACGGCTGTGACAAGCCCAGGGATTCAAGAAGCGCTCCCGTGGGCTATTGCCTGGCCCCTGTGGTGCCACTCCGGCCCTGACATGCAGGCCGTGGAGGGGGGAAAGGCTGCCCCGGGGCAGGGTGGCACAGGGCCAGCTCTAGGGATGCTTTCTCACTGCTCCTGGCCCCAGCCTTCACCTGGAAAATGCCCCCGCAGCAGCCGCGACCCCTGCGCCTCCCCACAGGGCGTCTGTCTCCTCTTGCTGGCGGAGCTGGCCACGGCTCACCCAGCCCGGCCCGGCCCCGCTGCTCTCCCAGCCCTGCCCCACCACGACCCCAGCCCCGCTGTCAGCCCAAGCAAGGGGCAGTGGGTGCTGCGCCATGCTGCCAGGGCTGGGTGCTGGCCCTCGCCTGCCCGCCTACCTAATTCCCGTGCTTGCCACGGAGCGGCCCCGACGCCCTGGGCTCGCAGGGCCACCAGGAGGAGGATAAGGAGGCAGGTGGGGGCCATGGCCCCCTGCGCCTGAACCATGATGATACTGCTGCTGCTACTGCTGCTGCCAATGCCAATGCCAATGCCAATGCCAATGCCACAGCTGCTGCTGCTGCTGCCAATGCCAGTGACAATGACAATGACAATGACAATGCGCTGCTGCTGCTGCTGCCGCTGCTACCGCTGCTAGCACTGCTGGCTGCTGCCCACGCTGTAGCAAGCACTTTATATCATGGCCTGGCACAGCCGGGCTCTGTGACCTCACAGCCGGGCTCTGTGACCTCACAGCCCCGCCTCCCCACCCCGCCCCCACATTTCACCTCGGGAGGGCGGGGCTCCTGCAGGGGAGGGACACTGAGCCTGCCCCATCCTGCCCCATCCTGCCCCCCGGCGGGTCCTGTGCAGCGGGGGCCCCTCACCTCGTGAGGCTAGCGGGGATCCCCCGTGTTGGTGGGGCGTTTAAAGGGAAAATTGAGGGCCATCAACAGCTTTCTGTGCCGGCACATTCTGTCTTGAACAGATGCTGTACGTTTTGAATTCTGGAGGTATGCTCTGGTGAGCGTGAGAGAGAGGGGACCGTTAAGTTCCTAAGCAAGCGCAGACCCAGTTGAGGTGGGGCTGTGGAAGGGGTGCCAAGGGAAGGTGAGAGCCAGAAAGAGCTTTCCGTCCTGGCACATTCCGTGTTGGAGCAGTCCCTGGACGTTTTCAACGTCAGAGCTGGGCTCTGGCAAGAATGAGGGAGAGTGTTGGCATTGTTAGGTGAGCAGGCAAGCGCAGCTCCCTTGTGCCACGGAACAGCTGGAGCACCAGGCTGTCACTCACCCCATCCCACTACCACAGGCAGCATTGGCAAGCTTGGCTTGCTGCTCACCTGAACTCTATTGCTGCTCACAGCCCCTTCCCAACTCCTCTCCTGCTGCATTCTACTTCTG
>NW_026561769.1:0-26086 GCF_028858705.1 Grus americana | reverse complement strand
CCAGCCCCGAATGCTCTTTCTTTCCTGAAACCTCTACCATGGCCCCATTCACAGCCCTACTAACCCTGGAGCTGCAGCTCCTTTAGGCATCCAAAAACTCCGACATGCGACTTAGCAGCTCTCTAGCCATTTTCGAGATTCAAGCCTCAAAACTGCAAACGTCCAGACCAGCTCCCAAGGAAAACATCCCAGCCCCGAATGCTCTTGCTTTCCTGAAACCTCTACCATGTCCCATTCACAGCCCTACTAACTCTGGAGCTGCAGCTTCTTTAGGCATCCAAAAACTCCGACATGCACTTAGCAGCTCTCTAGCCATTTTCGAGATTCAAGCCTCAAAACTGAAAACGTCCAGCCCTGCTCCCAGGCGAAACCTGCCAGCCCCGAATGCTCTTGCTTGCCTGAAACGTCTGCCATGGTCCCATTCACAGCCCTACTAACCCTGGACCTGCAGGCTCCTTTAGGCATCCAAACACTCCGACATGCGACTTAGCAGCTCTCTAGCCATTTTCGAGATTCAAGCCTCAAAACTGCAAACGTCAGGGCCCTGCTCCCAGGCGAAACCTGCCAGCCCCGAATGCTCTTTCTTTCCTGAAACCTCTACCATGGCCCATTCACAGCCCTACTAACCCTGGAGCTGCAGCTCCTTTAGGCATCCAAAAACTCCGACATGCGACTTAGCAGCTCTCTAGCCATTTTCGAGATTCAAGCCTCAAAACTGCAAACGTCCAGACCCAGCTCCCAAGGAAAACTCCAGCCCCGAATGCTCTTGCTTTCCTGAAACCTCTACCATGTCCCATTCACAGCCCTACTAACCCTGGCGCTGCAGCTTTCTTTAGGCATCCAAAAACTCCGACATGTCACTTAGCAGCTCTCTAGCCATTTCGAGATTCAAGCCTCAAAACTGCAAACGTCAGGGCCCTGCTCCCAGGCGAAACCTGCCAGCCCCGAATGCTCTTTCTTTCCTGAAACCTCTACCATGGCCCATTCACAGCCCTACTAACCCTGGAGCTGCAGCTCCTTTAGGCATCCAAAAACTCCGACATGACTTAGCAGCTCTCTAGCCATTTTCGAGATTCAAGCCTCAAAACTGCAAACGTCAGGGCCCTGCTCCCAAGGAAAACTGCCCAGCCCCGAATGCTCTTGCTTTCCTGAAACCTCTACCATGGTCCCATTCACAGCCCTACTAACCCTGGAGCTGCAGCTCCTTTAGGCATCCAAAAACTCCGACATGCGACTTAGCAGCTCTCTAGCCATTTCGAGATTCAAGCCTCAAAACTGCAAACGTCAGGGCCCTGCTCCCAGGCGAAACCTGCCAGCCCCGAATGCTCTTTCTTTCCTGAAACCTCTACCAATGTCCCATTCACAGCCCTACTAACCCTGGAGCTGCAGCCTCCTTTAGACATGTAAAAACTCCGACATGTCACTTAGCAGCTCTCTAGCCATTTTCGAGATTCAAGCCTCAAAACTGCAAACGTCAGGGCCCTGCTCCCAGGCGAAACCTGCCAGCCCCGAATGCTCTTGCTTTCCTGAAACCTCTACCATGGCCCATTCACAGCCCTACTAACCCTGGAGCTGCAGGCTCCTTTAGGCATCCAAAAACTCCGACATGCGACTTAGCAGCTCTCTAGCCATTTCGAGATTCAAGCCTCAAAACTGCAAACGTCCAGACCCAGCTCCCAAGGAAAAACATCCCAGCCCCGAATGCTCTTGCTTTCCTGAAACCTCTACCATGTCCCATTCACAGCCCTACTAACCCTGGAGCTGCAGCTCCTTTAGGCATCCAAAAACTCCGACATGCACTTAGCAGCTCTCTAGCCATTTCGAGATTCAAGCCTCAAAACTGCAAACGTCAGGGCCCTGCTCCCAGGCGAAACCTGCCAGCCCCGAATGCTCTTTCTTTCCTGAAACCTCTACCATGGCCCATTCACAGCCCTACTAACCCTGGAGCTGCAGCTCCTTTAGGCATCCAAAAACTCCGACATGCGACTTAGCAGCTCTCTAGCCATTTTCGAGATTCAAGCCTCAAAACTGCAAACGTCAGACCCTAGCTCCAAGGAAACCTGCCAGCCCCGAATGCTCTTTTTTCCTGAAACCTCTACCATGGCCCCATTCACAGCCCTACTAACCCTGGAGCTGCAGCCTCCTTTAGGCATCCAAAAACTCCGACATGCGACTTAGCAGCTCTCTAGCCATTTTCGAGATTCAAGCCTCAAAACTGCAAACGTCCAGACCCAGCTCCCAAGGAAAACATCCCAGCCCCGAATGCTCTTGCTTTCCTGAAACCTCTACCAATGTCCCATTCACAGCCCTACTAACTCTGGCGCTGCAGCTTTCTTTATGCATCCAAAAACTCCGACATGTCACTTAGCAGCTCTCTAGCCATTTTCGAGATTCAAGCCTCAAAACTGCAAACGTCAGGGCCCTGCTCCCAGGCGAAACCTGCCAGCCCCGAATGCTATTCTTTCCTGAAACCTCTACCATGGCCCATTCACAGCCCTACTAACCCTGGAGCTGCAGCTTTCTTTAGCATCCAAAAACTCCGACATGCGACTTAGCAGCTCTCTAGCCATATTCGAGATTCAAGCCTCAAAACTGCAAACGTCAGGGCCCTGCTCCCAGGCGAAACCTGCCAGCCCCGAATGCTCTTTCTTTCCTGAAACCTCTACCATGGCCCCATTCACAGCCCTACTAACCCTGGAGCTGCAGCTCCTTTAGCATCCAAAAACTCCGACATGCGACTTAGCAGCTCTCTAGCCATATTCGAGATTCAAGCCTCAAAACTGCAAACGTCAGACCCAGCTCCCAAGGAAAACATCCCAGCCCCGAATGCTCTTGCTTTCCTGAAACCTCTACCATGGTCCCATTCACAGCCCTACTAACTCTGGCGCTGCAGCTTTCTTTAGGCATCCAAAAACTCCGACATGCGACTTAGCAGCTCTCTAGCCATATTCGAGATTCAAGCCTCAAAACTGCAAACGTCAGGGCCCTGCTCCCAGGCGAAACCTGCCAGCCCCGAATGCTCTTTCTTTCCTGAAACCTCTACCAATGTCCCATTCACAGCCCTACTAACCCTGGAGCTGCAGCTCCTTTATGCATCCAAAAACTCCGACATGACTTAGCAGCTCTCTAGCCATTTTCGAGATTCAAGCCTCAAAACTGCAAACGTCCAGACCCAGCTCCCAAGGAAAACATCCCAGCCCCGAATGCTCTTGCTTTCCTGAAACCTCTACCAATGTCCCATTCACAGCCCTACTAACTCTGGCACTGCAGCTTTCTTTATGCATCCAAAAACTCCGACATGTCACTTAGCAGCTCTCTAGCCATTTTCGAGATTCAAGCCTCAAAACTGCAAACGTCAGGGCCCTGCTCCCAGGCGAAACCTGCCAGCCCCGAATGCTCTTTCTTTCCTGAAACCTCTACCATGGCCCCATTCACAGCCCTACTAACCCTGGAGCTGCAGCTCCTTTAGGCATCCAAAAACTCCGACATGTCACTTAGCAGCTCTCTAGCCATTTTCGAGATTCAAGCCTCAAAACTGCAAACGTCCAGACCCTGCTCCCAAGGAAAATATCCAGCCCCGAATGCTCTTGCTTTCCTGAAACCTCTACCATGTCCCATTCACAGCCCTACTAACTCTGGCGCTGCAGCTTTCTTTAGGCATCCAAAAACTCCGACATGCACTTAGCAGCTCTCTAGCCATTTTCGAGATTCAAGCCTCAAAACTGCAAACGTCAGGCCCTGCTCCCAAGGAAAACTCCCAGCCCCGAATGCTCTTTCTTTCCTGAAACCTCTACCAATGTCCCATTCACAGCCCTACTAACCCTGGAGCTGCAGCTTTCTTTAGGCATCCAAAAACTCCGACATGTCACTTAGCAGCTCTCTAGCCATATTCGAGATTCAAGCCTCAAAACTGCAAACGTCAGGGCCCTGCTCCCAGGCGAAACCTGCCAGCCCCGAATGCTCTTGCTTTCCTGAAACCTCTACCATGGCCCCATTCACAGCCCTACTAACCCTGGAGCTGCAGCTCCTTTAGGCATCCAAAAACTCCGACATGCACTTAGCAGCTCTCTAGCCATTTTCGAGATTCAAGCCTCAAAACTGCAAACGTCAGACCCAGCTCCCAAGGAAACATCCCAGCCCCGAATGCTCTTGCTTTCCTGAAACCTCTACCATGGCCCCATTCACAGCCCTACTAACCCTGGAGCTGCAGGCTCCTTTAGGCATCCAAAAACTCCGACATGTCACTTAGCAGCTCTCTAGCCGTTTTCGAGATTCAAGCCTCAAAACTGCAAACGTCAGGGCCCTGCTCCCAGGCGAAACCTGCCAGCCCCGAATGCTCTTTCTTTCCTGAAACCTCTACCATGGCCCCATTCACAGCCCTACTAACCCTGGAGCTGCAGCTCCTTTAGGCATCCAAAAACTCCGACACGCGTCTTAGCAGCTCTCTAGCCGTTTTCGAGATTCAAGCCTCAAAACTGCAAACGTCAGGGCCCTGCTCCCAAGGAAAACATCCAAGCCCCGAATGCTCTTGCTTTCCTGAAACCTCTACCATGGCCCATTCACAGCCCTACTAACCCTGGAGCTGCAGCTTTCTTTAGGCATCCAAAAACTCCGACATGCACTTAGCAGCTCTCTAGCCATTTTCGAGATTCAAGCCTCAAAACTGCAAACGTCAGGCCCTGCTCCCAGGAGAAACCTCCCAGCCCCGAATGCTCTTTCTTTCCTGAAACCTCTACCATGGCCCCATTCACAGCCCTACTAACCCTGGAGCTGCAGCCTCCTTTAGGCATCCAAAAACTCCGACATGTCACTTAGCAGCTCTCTAGCCATTTTCGAGATTCAAGCCTCAAAACTGCAAACGTCAGGGCCCTGCTCCCAGGCGAAACCTGCCAGCCCCGAATGCTCTTGCTTTCCTGAAACCTCTACCATGGTCCCATTCACAGCCCTACTAACCCTGGAGCTGCAGCTCCTTTAGGCATCCAAAAACTCCGACATGCGACTTAGCAGCTCTCTAGCCATTTTCGAGATTCAAGCCTCAAAACTGCAAACGTCCAGACCCAGCTCCCAAGGAAAACATCCCAGCCCCGAATGCTCTTGCTTTCCTGAAACCTCTACCATGGTCCCATTCACAGCCCTACTAACTCTGGCGCTGCAGCTTTCTTTACGCATCCAAAAACTCCGACATGCGACTTAGCAGCTCTCTAGCCATTTCGAGATTCAAGCCTCAAAACTGCAAACGTCAGGGCCCTGCTCCCAGGCGAAACCTGCCAGCCCCGAATGCTCTTTCTTTCCTGAAACCTCTACCATGGCGCCATTCACAGCCCTACTAACCCTGGAGCTGCAGGCTCCTTTAGGCATCCAAAAACTCCGACATGCGTCTTAGCAGCTCTCTAGCCATATTCGAGATTCAAGCCTCAAAACTGCAAACGTCAGGGCCCTGCTCCCAAGGAAAATATCCCAGCCCTGAATGCTCTTGCTTTCCTGAAACCTCTACCATGGTCCCATTCACAGCCCTACTAACCCTGGCGCTGCAGCTTTCTTTTCGCATCCAAAAACTCCGACATGCGACTTAGCAGCTCTCTAGCCATTTTCGAGATTCAAGCCTCAAAACTGCAAACGTCAGGGCCCTGCTCCCAGGCGAAACCTGCCAGCCCCGAATGCTCTTTCTTTCCTGAAACCTCTACCATGGCCCATTCACAGCCCTACTAACCCTGGAGCTGCAGCTCCTTTAGGCATCCAAAAACTCCGACATGCGACTTAGCAGCTCTCTAGCCATTTTCGAGATTCAAGCCTCAAAACTGCAAACGTCAGACCCAGCTCCCAAGGAAAACATCCCAGCCCCGAATGCTCTTGCTTTCCTGAAACCTCTACCATGGTCCCATTCACAGCCCTACTAACTCTGGAGCTGCAGCTTTCTTTACGCATCCAAAACTCCGACATGCGACTTAGCAGCTCTCTAGCCATTTTCGAGATTCAAGCCTCAAAACTGCAAACGTCAGGGCCCTGCTCCCAGGCGAAACCTGCCAGCCCCGAATGCTCTTTCTTTCCTGAAACCTCTACCATGGCCCATTCACAGCCCTACTAACCCTGGAGCTGCAGCTCCTTTAGGCATCCAAAAACCCGACATGCGACTTAGCAGCTCTCTAGCCATTTTCGAGATTCAAGCCTCAAAACTGCAAACGTCCAGACCCAGCTCCCAAGGAAAACATCCCAGCCCCGAATGCTCTTGCTTTCCTGAAACCTCTACCATGGTCCCATTCACAGCCCTACTAACCCTGGCGCTGCAGCTTTCTTTACGCATCCAAAAACTCCGACATGCGACTTAGCAGCTCTCTAGCCATTTTCGAGATTCAAGCCTCAAAACTGCAAACGTCAGGGCCCTGCTCCCAGGCGAAACCTGCCAGCCCCGAATGCTCTTTCTTTCCTGAAACCTCTACCATGTCCCCATTCACAGCCCTACTAACCCTGGAGCTGCAGCTCCTTTAGGCATCCAAAAACTCCGACATGCACTTAGCAGCTCTCTAGCCATTTTCGAGATTCAAGCCTCAAAACTGCAAACGTCAGGGCCCTGCTCCCAGGCGAAACCTGCCAGCCCCGAATGCTCTTTCTTTCCTGAAACCTCTACCATGGCGCCATTCACAGCCCTACTAACCCTGGAGCTGCAGGCTCCTTTAGGCATCCAAAAACTCCGACATGCGACTTAGCAGCTCTCTAGCCATTTTCGAGATTCAAGCCTCAAAACTGCAAACGTCCAGACCCAGCTCCAAGGAAAACATCCCAGCCCCGAATGCTCTTGCTTTCCTGAAACCTCTACCATGGTCCCATTCACAGCCCTACTAACTCTGGCGCTGCAGCTTTCTTTATGCATCCAAAAACTCCGACATGTCACTTAGCAGCTCTCTAGCCATTTTCGAGATTCAAGCCTCAAAACTGCAAACGTCAGGGCCCTGCTCCCAAGGAAAACATCCCAGCCCCGAATGCTCTTTCTTTCCTGAAACCTCTACCATGGCCCCATTCACAGCCCTACTAACCCTGGAGCTGCAGCTCCTTTAGGCATCCAAAAACTCCGACATGTCACTTAGCAGCTCTCTAGCCGTTTTCGAGATTCAAGCCTCAAAACTGCAAACGTCAGGGCCCTGCTCCCAGGCGAAACCTGCCAGCCCCGAATGCCATTTGCTTTCCTGAAACCTCTACCATGGCGCCATTCACAGCCCTACTAACCCTGGAGCTGCAGCTCCTTTAGGCATCCAAAAACTCCGACATGCGTCTTAGCAGCTCTCTAGCCATATTCGAGATTCAAGCCTCAAAACTGCAAACGTCAGGGCCCTGCTCCCAGGCGAAACCTGCCAGCCCCGAATGCTCTTTCTTTCCTGAAACCTCTACCATGGCCCATTCACAGCCCTACTAACCCTGGAGCTGCAGGCTCCTTTAGGCATCCAAAAACTCCGACATGCGACATTAGCAGCTCTCTAGCCATAGTCGAGATTCAAGCCTCAAAACTGCAAACGTCAGGGCCCAGCTCCCAAGGAAAATATCCCAGCCCCGAATGCTCTTGCTTTCCTGAAACCTCTACCAATGTCCCATTCACAGCCCTACTAACTCTGGCGCTGCAGCTTTCTTTAGGCATCCAAAAACTCCGACATGTCACTTAGCAGCTCTCTAGCCATAGTCGAGATTCAAGCCTCAAAACTGCAAACGTCAGGGCCCTGCTCCCAGGCGAAACCTGCCAGCCCCGAATGCTCTTTCTTTCCTGAAACCTCTACCATGGCCCCATTCACAGCCCTACTAACCCTGGAGCTGCAGGCTCCTTTAGGCATCCAAAAACTCCGACATGCGACTTAGCAGCTCTCTAGCCATATTCGAGATTCAAGCCTCAAAACTGCAAACGTCAGACCCAGCTCCCAAGGAAAACTCCCAGCCCCGAATGCTCTTTCTTTCCTGAAACCTCTACCATGTCCCATTCACAGCCCTACTAACCCTGGAGCTGCAGCTCCTTTAGGCATCCAAAAACTCCGACATGCGACTTAGCAGCTCTCTAGCCATTTTCGAGATTCAAGCCTCAAAACTGCAAACGTCCAGACCCAGCTCCCAGGCGAAACCTGCCAGCCCCGAATGCTCTTGCTTTCCTGAAACCTCTACCATGGCCCCATTCACAGCCCTACTAACCCTGGAGCTGCAGCTCCTTTAGGCATCCAAAAACTCCGACATGCGACTTAGCAGCTCTCTAGCCATTTTCGAGATTCAAGCCTCAAAACTGCAAACGTCAGACCCAGCTCCCAAGGAAAACATCCCAGCCCCGAATGCTCTTGCTTTCCTGAAACCTCTACCATGGTCCCATTCACAGCCCTACTAACTCTGGTGCTGCAGCTTTCTTTATCCATCCAAAAACTCCGACATGCGACTTAGCAGCTCTCTAGCCATAGTCGAGATTCAAGCCTCAAAACTGCAAACGTCAGGGCCCTGCTCCCTGGAAAACCTGCCAGCCCCGAATGCTCTTGCTTTCCTGAAACCTCTACCATGTCCCATTCACAGCCCTACTAACCTGGAGCTGCAGCTCCTTTATGCATCCAAAAACTCCGACATGCACTTAGCAGCTCTCTAGCCATTTTCGAGATTCAAGCCTCAAAACTGCAAACGTCAGGGCCCTGCTCCCAGGCGAAACCTGCCAGCCCCGAATGCTCTTGCTTTCCTGAAACCTCTACCATGTCCCCTTCACAGCCCTACTAACCCTGGAGCTGCAGGCTCCTTTAGGCATCCAAAAACTCCGACATGCGACTTAGCAGCTCTCTAGCCTATTTTCGAGATTCAAGCCTCAAAACTGCAAACGTCAGGGCCTGCTCCCAAGAAAACCTCCCAGCCCCGAATGCTCTTTCTTTCCTGAAACCTCTACCATGGTCCCATTCACAGCCCTACTAACTCTGGAGCTGCAGCTTTCCTTTAGCATCCAAAAACTCCGACATGTCACTTAGCAGCTCTCTAGCCATTTTCGAGATTCAAGCCTCAAAACTGCAAACGTCAGGCCCTGCTCCCAGGCGAAACCTGCCAGCCCCGAATGCTCTTTCTTTCCTGAAACCTCTACCATGGCCCCATTCACAGCCCTACTAACCCTGGAGCTGCAGGCTCCTTTAGGCATCCAAAAACTCCGACATGCGCACTTAGCAGCTCTCTAGCCATTTTCGAGATTCAAGCCTCAAAACTGCAAACGTCCAGACCCAGCTCCCAAGGAAACATCCCAGCCCCGAATGCTCTTGCTTTCCTGAAACCTCTACCATGTCCCATTCACAGCCCTACTAACTCTGGAGCTGCAGCTTTCTTTAGGCATCCAAAAACTCCGACATGTCACTTAGCAGCTCTCTAGCCATTTTCGAGATTCAAGCCTCAAAACTGCAAACGTCAGGGCCCTGCTCCCAGGCGAAACCTGCCAGCCCCGAATGCTCTTTCTTTCCTGAAACCTCTACCATGGGCCCATTCACAGCCCTACTAACCCTGGCGCTGCAGCTTCTTTAGGCATCCAAAAACTCCGACATGCGACTTAGCAGCTCTCTAGCCATATTCGAGATTCAAGCCTCAAAACTGCAAACGTCACGTCCCTGCTCCCACGCTAAACCTGCCAGCCCCGAATGCTCTTGCTTTCCTGAAACCTCTACCATGGTCCCATTCACAGCCCTACTAACTCTGGCGCTGCAGCTTTCTTTATGCATCCAAAAACTCCGACATGTCACTTAGCAGCTCTCTAGCCATTTTCGAGATTCAAGCCTCAAAACTGCAAACGTCAGGGCCCTGCTCCCAGGCGAAACCTGCCAGCCCCGAATGCTCTTTCTTTCCTGAAACCTCTACCAATGTCCCATTCACAGCCCTACTAACCCTGGAGCTGCAGGCTCCTTTAGGCATCCAAAAACTCCGACATGCGACTTAGCAGCTCTCTAGCCATTTTCGAGATTCAAGCCTCAAAACTGCAAACGTCAGGGCCCTGCTCCCAGGCGAAACCTGCCAGCCCCGAATGCTCTTTCTTTCCTGAAACCTCCACCATGGCCCCATTCACAGCCCTACTAACCCTGGAGCTGCAGCTTTCTTTAGGCATCCAAAAACTCCGACATGTCACTTAGCAGCTCTCTAGCCATAGTCGAGATTCAAGCCTCAAAACTGCAAACGTCCAGACCCAGCTCCCAAGGAAAACATCCCAGCCCCGAATGCTCTTGCTTTCCTGAAACCTCTACCAATGTCCCATTCACAGCCCTACTAACCCTGGAGCTGCAGCTCCTTTAGGCATCCAAAAACTCCGACATGTCACTTAGCAGCTCTCTAGCCATTTTCGAGATTCAAGCCTCAAAACTGCAAACGTCAGGGCCCTGCTCCCAGGCGAAACCTGCCAGCCCCGAATGCTCTTTCTTTCCTGAAACCTCTACCATGTCCCATTCACAGCCCTACTAACTCTGGCGCTGCAGCTCCTTTAGGCATCCAAAAACTCCGACATGCATCTTAGCAGCTCTCTAGCCGTTTTCGAGATTCAAGCCTCAAAACTGCAAACGTCAGGGCCCTGCTCCCAGGCGAAACCTGCCAGCCCCGAATGCTCTTTCTTTCCTGAAACCTCTACCATGGCCCCATTCACAGCCCTACTAACCCTGGAGCTGCAGCTCCTTTAGGCATCCAAAAACTCCGACATGCGACTTAGCAGCTCTCTAGCCATATTCGAGATTCAAGCCTCAAAACTGCAAACGTCAGGGCCCTGCTCCCAGGCGAAACCTGCCAGCCCCGAATGCTCTTTCTTTCCTGAAACCTCTACCATGTCCCATTCACAGCCCTACTAACCCTGGAGCTGCAGCTCCTTTAGGCATCCAAAAACTCCGACATGCGACTTAGCAGCTCTCTAGCCATTTCGAGATTCAAGCCTCAAAACTGCAAACGTCAGGCCCAGCTCCCAAAAAACATCCCAGCCCCGAATGCTCTTTCTTTCCTGAAACCTCTACCATGTCCCATTCACAGCCCTACTAACTCTGGCGCTGTAGCTCCTTTAGGCATCCAAAAACTACGACATGCATCTTAGCAGCTCTCTAGCCATAGTCGAGATTCAAGCCTCAAAACTGCAAACGTCAGGGCCCTGCTCCCAGGCGAAACCTGCCAGCCCCGAATGCTCTTTCTTTCCTGAAACCTCTACCATGGCCCATTCACAGCCCTACTAACCCTGGAGCTGCAGCTCCTTTAGGCATCCAAAAACTCCGACATGCGACTTAGCAGCTCTCTAGCCATATTCGAGATTCAAGCCTCAAAACTGCAAACGTCCAGACCCAGCTCCCAAGGAAACATCCCAGCCCCGAATGCTCTTGCTTTCCTGAAACCTCTACCATGGTCCCATTCACAGCCCTACTAACTCTGGCGCTGCAGCTTTCTTTATGCATCCAAAAACTCCGACATGTCACTTAGCAGCTCTCTAGCCATAGTCGAGATTCAAGCCTCAAAACTGCAAACGTCAGGGCCCTGCTCCCAGGCGAAACCTGCCAGCCCCGAATGCTCTTTCTTTCCTGAAACCTCTACCATGGTCCCATTCACAGCCCTACTAACCCTGGAGCTGCAGCTCCTTTAGGCATCCAAAAACTCCGACATGCACTTAGCAGCTCTCTAGCCGTTTTCGAGATTCAAGCCTCAAAACTGCAAACGTCAGGGCCCTGCTCCCAGGCGAAACCTGCCAGCCCCGAATGCTCTTTCTTTCCTGAAACCTCTACCATGGCGCCATTCACAGCCCTACTAACCCTGGAGCTGCAGCTCCTTTAGGCATCTAAAAACTCCGACATGCGACTTAGCAGCTCTCTAGCCATTTTCGAGATTCAAGCCTCAAAACTGCAAACGTCCAGGGCCAGCTCCCAAGGAAAACCTCCCAGCCCCGAATGCTCTTGCTTTCCTGAAACCTCTACCAATGTCCCATTCACAGCCCTACTAACTCTGGCGCTGCAGCTTTCTTTATGCATCCAAAAACTCCGACATGTCACTTAGCAGCTCTCTAGCCATAGTCGAGATTCAAGCCTCAAAACTGCAAACGTCAGGGCCCTGCTCCCAGGCGAAACCTGCCAGCCCCGAATGCTCTTTCTTTCCTGAAACCTCTACCATGGTCGCATTCACAGCCCTACTAACCCTGGAGCTGCAGCCTCCTTTAGGCATCCAAAAACTCCGACATGCGACTTAGCAGCTCTCTAGCCATTTTCGAGATTCAAGCCTCAAAACTGCAAACGTCAGACCCAGCTCCCAAGAAAACATCCAGCCCCGAATGCTCTTGCTTTCCTGAAACCTCTACCATGGTCCCATTCACAGCCCTACTAACTCTGGAGCTGCAGCTTTCTTTATGCATCCAAAAACTCCGACATGTCACTTAGCAGCTCTCTAGCCGTTTTCGAGATTCAAGCCTCAAAACTGCAAACGTCAGGGCCCTGCTCCCAGGCGAAACCTGCCAGCCCCGAATGCTCTTTCTTTCCTGAAACCTCTACCATGGCCCCTTCACAGCCCTACTAACCCTGGAGCTGCAGGCTCCTTTAGGCATCCAAAAACTCCGACATGCGACTTAGCAGCTCTCTAGCCATTTTCGAGATTCAAGCCTCAAAACTGCAAACGTCAGACCCAGCTCCCAAGAAAACATCCCAGCCCCGAATGCTCTTGCTTTCCTGAAACCTCTACCATGTCCCATTCACAGCCCTACTAACTCTGGCGCTGCAGCTTTCTTTAGCATCCAAAAACTCCGACATGCACTTAGCAGCTCTCTAGCCATTTTCGAGATTCAAGCCTCAAAACTGCAAACGTCAGGGCCCTGCTCCCAGGCGAAACCTGCCAGCCCCGAATGCTCTTTCTTTCCTGAAACCTCTACCATGTCCCATTCACAGCCCTACTACCCTGGAGCTGCAGCTCCTTTAGGCATCCAAAAACTCCGACATGCGACTTAGCAGCTCTCTAGCCATTTTCGAGATTCAAGCCTCAAAACTGCAAACGTCAGACCCAGCTCCCAGGAAAACCTCCAGCCCCGAATGCTCTTGCTTTCCTGAAACCTCTACCATGGTCCCATTCACAGCCCTACTAACTCTGGAGCTGCAGCTTTCTTTAGGCATCCAAAAACTCCGACATGCGACTTAGCAGCTCTCTAGCCATTTTCGAGATTCAAGCCTCAAAACTGCAAACGTCAGGGCCCTGCTCCCAGGCGAAACCTGCCAGCCCCGAATGCTCTTTCTTTCCTGAAACCTCTACCATGGTCCCATTCACAGCCCTACTAACCCTGGAGCTGCAGGCTCCTTTAGGCATCCAAAAACTCCGACATGCACTTAGCAGCTCTCTAGCCATTTTCGAGATTCAAGCCTCAAAACTGCAAACGTCAGGGCCCTGCTCCCAGGCGAAACCTGCCAGCCCCGAATGCTCTTTCTTTCCTGAAACCTCTACCATGGCCCCATTCACAGCCCTACTAATCCTGGAGCTGCAGCTCCTTTAGGCATCTAAAAACTCCGACATGCGACTTAGCAGCTCTCTAGCCATTTTCGAGATTCAAGCCTCAAAACTGCAAACGTCCAGACCCAGCTCCAAGGAAAACATCCCAGCCCCGAATGCTCTTGCTTTCCTGAAACCTCTACCATGTCCCATTCACAGCCCTACTAACTCTGGCGCTGCAGCTTTCTTTAGGCATCCAAAAACTCCGACATGTCACTTAGCAGCTCTCTAGCCATATTCGAGATTCAAGCCTCAAAACTGCAAACGTCAGGGCCCTGCTCCCAGGCGAAACCTGCCAGCCCCGAATGCTCTTTCTTTCCTGAAACCTCTACCATGTCCCATTCACAGCCCTACTAACCCTGGAGCTGCAGCTTCCTTTAGGCATCCAAAAACTCCGACATGCACTTAGCAGCTCTCTAGCCATTTTCGAGATTCAAGCCTCAAAACTGCAAACGTCAGGGCCCTGCTCCCAGGCGAAAACCTGCCAGCCCCGAATGCTCTTTCTTTCCTGAAACCTCTACCATGGCCCATTCACAGCCCTACTAACCCTGGAGCTGCAGCTCCTTTAGGCATCCAAAAACTCCGACATGCGACTTAGCAGCTCTCTAGCCATATTCGAGATTCAAGCCTCAAAACTGCAAACGTCAGGGCCCTGCTCCCAGGCGAAACCTGCCAGCCCCGAATGCTCTTTCTTTCCTGAAACCTCTACCATGGTCCCATTCACAGCCCTACTAACCCTGGAGCTGCAGGCTCCTTTAGGCATCCAAAAACTCCGACATGCGACTTAGCAGCTCTCTAGCCATTTTCGAGATTCAAGCCTCAAAACTGCAAACGTCCAGACCCAGCTCCCAAGGAAAACATCCCAGCCCCGAATGCTCTTGCTTTCCTGAAACCTCTACCAATGTCCCATTCACAGCCCTACTAACTCTGGTGCTGCAGCTTTCTTTATCCATCCAAAAACTCCGACATGTCACTTAGCAGCTCTCTAGCCATTTTCGAGATTCAAGCCTCAAAACTGCAAACGTCAGGGGCCTGCTCCCAGGCGAAACCTGCCAGCCCCGAATGCTCTTTCTTTCCTGAAACCTCTACCATGGCCCCATTCACAGCCCTACTAACCCTGGAGCTGCAGCTCCTTTAGGCATCCAAAAACTCCGACATGCATCTTAGCAGCTCTCTAGCCATATTCGAGATTCAAGCCTCAAAACTGCAAACGTCAGGGCCCTGCTCCCAGGCGAAACCTGCCAGCCCCGAATGCTCTTTCTTTCCTGAAACCTCTACCAATGTCCCATTCACAGCCCTACTAACCCTGGAGCTGCAGGCTCCTTTAGGCATCCAAAAACTCCGACATGCGACTTAGCAGCTCTCTAGCCATTTTCGAGATTCAAGCCTCAAAACTGCAAACGTCAGGGCCCTGCTCCCAGGCGAAACCTGCCAGCCCCGAATGCTCTTTCTTTCCTGAAACCTCTACCATGGCCCATTCACAGCCCTACTAACCCTGGAGCTGCAGGCTCCTTTAGGCATCCAAAAACTCCGACATGCGACTTAGCAGCTCTCTAGCCGTTTTCGAGATTCAAGCCTCAAAACTGCAAACGTCAGACCCAGCTCCAAGGAAAACATCCCAGCCCCGAATGCTCTTGCTTTCCTGAAACCTCTACCAATGTCCCATTCACAGCCCTACTAACTCTGGCGCTGCAGCTTTCTTTATGCATCCAAAAACTCCGAAATGTCACTTAGCAGCTCTCTAGCCATTTTCGAGATTCAAGCCTCAAAACTGCAAAAGTCCAGACCCAGCTCCCAAGGAAAACATCCCAGCCCCGAATGCTCTTGCTTTCCTGAAACCTCTACCATGGTCCCATTCACAGCCCTACTAACCCTGGAGCTGCAGCTCCTTTAGGCATCCAAAAACTCCGACATGTCACTTAGCAGCTCTCTAGCCATTTTCGAGATTCAAGCCTCAAAACTGCAAACGTCAGGGCCCTGCTCCCAGGCGAAACCTGCCAGCCCCGAATGCTCTTTCTTTCCTGAAACCTCTACCAGTGTCCCATTCACAGCCCTACTAACCCTGGAGCTGCAGCCTCCTTTAGGCATCCAAAAACTCCGACATGTCACTTAGCAGCTCTCTAGCCATTTCGAGATTCAAGCCTCAAAACTGCAAACGTCAGGGCCCTGCTCCCAGGCGAAACCTGCCAGCCCCGAATGCTCTTTCTTTCCTGAAACCTCTACCATGGCCCATTCACAGCCCTACTAACCCTGGAGCTGCAGCTCCTTTAGGCATCCAAAAACTCCGACATGCGACTTAGCAGCTCTCTAGCCATTTTCGAGATTCAAGCCTCAAAACTGCAAACGTCCAGACCCTGCTCCCAGGAAAACATCCCAGCCCCGAATGCTCTTTCTTTCCTGAAACCTCTACCATGGCCCATTCACAGCCCTACTAACCCTGGAGCTGCAGCTCCTTTAGGCATCCAAAAACTCCGACATGCGACTTAGCAGCTCTCTAGCCATTTTCGAGATTCAAGCCTCAAAACTGCAAACGTCAGGGCCCTGCTCCCAGGCGAAACCTGCCAGCCCCGAATGCTCTTTCTTTCCTGAAACCTCTACCATGTCCCATTCACAGCCCTACTAACTCTGGAGCTGCAGCTTTCTTTAGGCATCCAAAAACTCCGACATGCACTTAGCAGCTCTCTAGCCATTTTCGAGATTCAAGCCTCAAAACTGCAAACGTCAGGGCCCTGCTCCCAGGCGAAACCTGCCAGCCCCGAATGCTCTTTCTTTCCTGAAACCTCTACCATGGCCCCATTCACAGCCCTACTAACCCTGGAGCTGCAGGCTCCTTTAGGCATCCAAAAACTCCGACATGCGACTTAGCAGCTCTCTAGCCATTTTCGAGATTCAAGCCTCAAAACTGCAAACGTCAGGGCCCTGCTCCCAGGCGAAACCTGCCAGCCCCGAATGCTCTTTCTTTCCTGAAACCTCTACCATGTCCCATTCACAGCCCTACTAACCCTGGAGCTGCAGCTCCTTTAGGCATCCAAAAACTCCGACATGCGACTTAGCAGCTCTCTAGCCATTTTCGAGATTCAAGCCTCAAAACTGCAAACGTCAGGGCCCTGCTCCCAGGCGAAACCTGCCAGCCCCGAATGCTCTTTCTTTCCTGAAACCTCTACCATGGCCCCATTCACAGCCCTACTAACCCTGGAGCTGCAGGCTCCTTTAGGCATCCAAAAACTCCGACATGCGACTTAGCAGCTCTCTAGCCATTTTCGAGATTCAAGCCTCAAAACTGCAAACGTCCAGACCCAGCTCCCAAGGAAAACATCCCAGCCCCGAATGCTCTTGCTTTCCTGAAACCTCTACCAATGTCCCATTCACAGCCCTACTAACCCTGGAGCTGCAGCCTCCTTTAGGCATCCAAAAACTCCGACATGCACTTAGCAGCTCTCTAGCCATTTTCGAGATTCAAGCCTCAAAACTGCAAACGTCAGGGCCCAGCTCCCATGGAAAACTGCCAGCCCCGAATGCTCTTTCTTTCCTGAAACCTCTACCATGGTCCCATTCACAGCCCTACTAACTCTGGAGCTGCAGCCTCCTTTAGGCATCCAAAAACTCCGACATGTCACTTAGCAGCTCTCTAGCCATTTTCGAGATTCAAGCCTCAAAACTGCAAACGTCAGGGCCCTGCTCCCAGGCGAAACCTGCCAGCCCCGAATGCTCTTTCTTTCCTGAAACCTCTACCATGGCCCATTCACAGCCCTACTAACCCTGGAGCTGCAGGCTCCTTTAGGCATCCAAAAACTCCGACATGCACTTAGCAGCTCTCTAGCCGTTTTCGAGATTCAAGCCTCAAAACTGCAAACGTCAGGGCCCTGCTCCCAGGCGAAACCTGCCAGCCCCGAATGCTCTTTCTTTCCTGAAACCTCTACCATGGTCCCATTCACAGCCCTACTAACCCTGGAGCTGCAGCTCCTTTAGGCATCCAAAAACTCCGACATGCGACTTAGCAGCTCTCTAGCCATTTTCGAGATTCAAGCCTCAAAACTGCAAACGTCAGGGCCCTGCTCCCAAGGAAAACATCCCAGCCCCGAATGCTCTTTCTTTCCTGAAACCTCTACCAATGTCCCATTCACAGCCCTACTAACCCTGGAGCTGCAGGCTCCTTTAGGCATCCAAAAACTCCGACATGCGACTTAGCAGCTCTCTAGCCATATTCGAGATTCAAGCCTCAAAACTGCAAACGTCAGGGCCCTGCTCCCAGGCGAAACCTGCCAGCCCCGAATGCTCTTTCTTTCCTGAAACCTCTACCATGGTCCCATTCACAGCCCTACTAACCCTGGAGCTGCAGCTCCTTTAGGCATCCAAAAACTCCGACATGCACTTAGCAGCTCTCTAGCCATTTTCGAGATTCAAGCCTCAAAACTGCAAACGTCAGGGCCCTGCTCCCAGGCGAAACCTGCCAGCCCCGAATGCTCTTTCTTTCCTGAAACCTCTACCATGGCCCATTCACAGCCCTACTAACCCTGGAGCTGCAGGCTCCTTTAGGCATCCAAAAACTCCGACATGCGACTTAGCAGCTCTCTAGCCATTTTCGAGATTCAAGCCTCAAAACTGCAAACGTCCAGACCCAGCTCCCAAGGAAACATCCCAGCCCCGAATGCTCTTGCTTTCCTGAAACCTCTACCATGGCCCATTCACAGCCCTACTAACCCTGGAGCTGCAGCTTCTTTAGGCATCCAAAAACTCCGACATGTCACTTAGCAGCTCTCTAGCCATTTTCGAGATTCAAGCCTCAAAACTGCAAACGTCAGGGCCCTGCTCCCAGGCGAAACCTGCCAGCCCCGAATGCTCTTTCTTTCCTGAAACCTCTACCATGTCCCATTCACAGCCCTACTAACCCTGGAGCTGCAGCTCCTTTAGGCATCCAAAAACTCCGACATGCACTTAGCAGCTCTCTAGCCATTTTCGAGATTCAAGCCTCAAAACTGCAAACGTCAGGGCCCTGCTCCCAGGCGAAACCTGCCAGCCCCGAATGCTCTTTCTTTCCTGAAACCTCTACCATGGCCCATTCACAGCCCTACTAACCCTGGAGCTGCAGGCTCCTTTAGGCATCCAAAAACTCCGACATGCGACTTAGCAGCTCTCTAGCCATTTTCGAGATTCAAGCCTCAAAACTGCAAACGTCCAGACCCAGCTCCCAAGGAAAACATCCCAGCCCCGAATGCTCTTGCTTTCCTGAAACCTCTACCAATGTCCCATTCACAGCCCTACTAACTCTGGAGCTGCAGCTTTCTTTATGCATCCAAAAACTCCGACATGCGACTCTAGCAGCTCTCTAGCCGTTTTCGAGATTCAAGCCTCAAAACTGCAAACGTCAGGGCCCTGCTCCCAGGCGAAACCTGCCAGCCCCGAATGCTCTTTCTTTCCTGAAACCTCTACCATGGCCCCATTCACAGCCCTACTAACCCTGGAGCTGCAGGCTCCTTTAGGCATCCAAAAACTCCGACATGCGACTTAGCAGCTCTCTAGCCATTTTCGAGATTCAAGCCTCAAAACTGCAAACGTCCAGACCCAGCTCCCAAGGAAAACATCCCAGCCCCGAATGCTCTTGCTTTCCTGAAACCTCTACCATGGTCCCATTCACAGCCCTACTAACTCTGGAGCTGCAGCTTTCTTTAGGCATCCAAAAACTCCGACATGCGACTTAGCAGCTCTCTAGCCATTTTCGAGATTCAAGCCTCAAAACTGCAAACGTCAGGGCCCTGCTCCCAGGCGAAACCTGCCAGCCCCGAATGCTCTTTCTTTCCTGAAACCTCTACCATGTCCCATTCACAGCCCTACTAACCCTGGAGCTGCAGCCTCCTTTAGGCATCCAAAAACTCCGACATGTCACTTAGCAGCTCTCTAGCCATTTTCGAGATTCAAGCCTCAAAACTGCAAACGTCAGGGCCCTGCTCCCAGGCGAAACCTGCCAGCCCCGAATGCTCTTTCTTTCCTGAAACCTCTACCATGGCCCATTCACAGCCCTACTAACCCTGGAGCTGCAGGCTCCTTTAGGCATCCAAAAACTCCGACATGCGACTTAGCAGCTCTCTAGCCATTTTCGAGATTCAAGCCTCAAAACTGCAAACGTCCAGACCCAGCTCCCAAGGAAAACATCCCAGCCCCGAATGCTCTTGCTTTCCTGAAACCTCTACCAATGTCCCATTCACAGCCCTACTAACTCTGGAGCTGCAGCTTTCTTTAGGCATCCAAAAACTCCGACATGCACTTAGCAGCTCTCTAGCCATTTTCGAGATTCAAGCCTCAAAACTGCAAACGTCCAGACCCTGCTCCCAGGAAAACATGCCAGCCCCGAATGCTCTTTCTTTCCTGAAACCTCTACCATGGCCCATTCACAGCCCTACTAACCCTGGAGCTGCAGCTTTCTTTAGGCATCCAAAAACTCCGACATGTCACTTAGCAGCTCTCTAGCCATTTTCGAGATTCAAGCCTCAAAACTGCAAACGTCAGGGCCCTGCTCCCAGGCGAAACCTGCCAGCCCCGAATGCTGTTTCTTTCCTGAAACCTCTACCATGGTCCCATTCACAGCCCTACTAACCCTGGAGCTGCAGCTCCTTTAGGCATCCAAAAACTCCGACATGTCACTTAGCAGCTCTCTAGCCGTTTTCGAGATTCAAGCCTCAAAACTGCAAACGTCTGGGCCCTGCTCCCAGGCGAAACCTGCCAGCCCCGAATGCTCTTTCTTTCCTGAAACCTCTACCATGGTCCCATTCACAGCCCTACTAACTCTGGAGCTGCAGCTCCTTTAGGCATCCAAAAACTCCGACATGCGACTTAGCAGCTCTCTAGCCATTTTCGAGATTCAAGCCTCAAAACTGCAAACGTCCAGACCCAGCTCCCAAGGAAAAAATCCCAGCCCCGAATGCTCTTGCTTTCCTGAAACCTCTACCATGGCCCATTCACAGCCCTACTAACCCTGGAGCTGCAGCTCCTTTAGGCATCCAAAAACTCCGACATGACTTAGCAGCTCTCTAGCCTTTTTCGAGATTCAAGCCTCAAAACTGCAAACGTCAGGGCCCTGCTCCCAGGCGAAACCTGCCAGCCCCGAATGCTCTTTCTTTCCTGAAACCTCTACCATGTCCCATTCACAGCCCTACTAACCCTGGAGCTGCAGCTTTCTTTAGGCATCCAAAAACTCCGACATGCACTTAGCAGCTCTCTAGCCGTTTTCGAGATTCAAGCCTCAAAACTGCAAACGTCAGGGCCCTGCTCCCAGGCGAAACCTGCCAGCCCCGAATGCTCTTTCTTTCCTGAAACCTCTACCATGGCCCCATTCACAGCCCTACTAACCCTGGAGCTGCAGCTCCTTTAGGCATCCAAAAACTCCGACATGCGACTTAGCAGCTCTCTAGCCATTTTCGAGATTCAAGCCTCAAAACTGCAAACGTCAGGGCCCTGCTCCCAGGCGAAACCTGCCAGCCCCGAATGCTCTTCTTTCCTGAAACCTCTACCATGGCCCATTCACAGCCCTACTAACCCTGGAGCTGCAGGCTCCTTTAGGCATCCAAAAACTCCGACATGCGACTTAGCAGCTCTCTAGCCATTTTCGAGATTCAAGCCTCAAAACTGCAAACGTCAGGGCCCTGCTCCCAGGAAAACTGCCAGCCCCGAATGCTCTTTCTTTCCTGAAACCTCTACCATGGCCCCATTCACAGCCCTACTAACCCTGGAGCTGCAGCTCCTTTAGGCATCCAAAAACTCCGACATGCGACTTAGCAGCTCTCTAGCCATTTTCGAGATTCAAGCCTCAAAACTGCAAACGTCAGACCCTGCTCCCAGGGAAAACATGCCAGCCCCGAATGCTCTTGCTTTCCTGAAACCTCTACCAATGTCCCATTCACAGCCCTACTAATTCTGGCACTGCAGCTTTCTTTATGCATCCAAAAACTCCGACATGTCACTTAGCAGCTCTCTAGCCATTTTCGAGATTCAAGCCTCAAAACTGCAAACGTCCAGACCCAGCTTCCAAGGAAAACATCCCAGCCCCGAATGCTCTTGCTTTCCTGAAACCTCTACCATGGCCCCATTCACAGCCCTACTAACCCTGGAGCTGCAGCTCCTTTAGCATCCAAAAACTCCGACATGCGACTTAGCAGCTCTCTAGCCATTTTCGAGATTCAAGCCTCAAAACTGCAAACGTCAGGGCCCTGCTCCCAGGCGAAACCTGCCAGCCCCGAATGCTCTTTCTTTCCTGAAACCTCTACCATGTCCCATTCACAGCCCTACTAACCCTGGAGCTGCAGCTCCTTTAGGCATCCAAAAACTCCGACATGCGACTTAGCAGCTCTCTAGCCATTTTCGAGATTCAAGCCTCAAAACTGCAAATGTCAGGGCCCTGCTCCCAGGCGAAACCTGCCAGCCCCGAATGCTCTTTCTTTCCTGAAACCTCTACCATGGCCCCATTCACAGCCCTACTAACCCTGGAGCTGCAGCTCCTTTAGGCATCTAAAAACTCCGACATGCGACTTAGCAGCTCTCTAGCCTTATTCGAGATTCAAGCCTCAAAACTGCAAACGTCCAGACCCAGCTCCCAAGGAAAACATCCCAGCCCCGAATGCTCTTGCTTTCCTGAAACCTCTACCATGGTCCCATTCACAGCCCTACTAACCTGGAGCTGCAGCTCCTTTAGGCATCCAAAAACTCCGACATGCGACTTAGCAGCTCTCTAGCCATTTCGAGATTCAAGCCTCAAAACTGCAAACGTCAGGGCCCTGCTCCCAGGCGAAACCTGCCAGCCCCGAATGCTCTTCTTTCCTGAAACCTCTACCATGTCCCATTCACAGCCCTACTAACCCTGGAGCTGCAGCTCCTTTAGGCATCCAAAAACTCCGACATGCACTTAGCAGCTCTCTAGCCATTTTCGAGATTCAAGCCTCAAAACTGCAAACGTCAGGGCCCTGCTCCCAGGCGAAACCTGCCAGCCCCGAATGCTCTTTCTTTCCTGAAACCTCTACCATGGCCCATTCACAGCCCTACTAACCCTGGAGCTGCAGCTCCTTTAGGCATCCAAAAACTCCGACATGCGACTTAGCAGCTCTCTAGCCATTTTCGAGATTCAAGCCTCAAAACTGCAAACGTCAGACCCAGCTCCCAAGGAAAACATCCCAGCCCCGAATGCTCTTGCTTTCCTGAAACCTCTACCATGGCCCATTCACAGCCCTACTAACCCTGGAGCTGCAGCTTTCTTTAGGCATCCAAAAACTCCGACATGCACTTAGCAGCTCTCTAGCCATATTCGAGATTCAAGCCTCAAAACTGCAAACGTCAGGGCCCTGCTCCCAGGCGAAACCTGCCAGCCCCGAATGCTCTTCTTTCCTGAAACCTCTACCATGTCCCATTCACAGCCCTACTAACCCTGGAGCTGCAGCTCCTTTAGGCATCCAAAAACTCCGACATGCGACTTAGCAGCTCTCTAGCCATTTTCGAGATTCAAGCCTCAAAACTGCAAACGTCAGGGCCCTGCTCCCAGGCGAAACCTGCCAGCCCCGAATGCTCTTTCTTTCCTGAAACCTCTACCATGGCCCCATTCACAGCCCTACTAACCCTGGAGCTGCAGGCTCCTTTAGGCATCCAAAAACTCCGACATGCGACTTAGCAGCTCTCTAGCTGTTTTCGAGATTCAAGCCTCAAAACTGCAAACGTCCAGACCCAGCTCCCAAGGAAAACATCCCAGCCCCGAATGCTCTTGCTTTCCTGAAACCTCTACCAATGTCCCATTCACAGCCCTACTAACTCTGGCGCTGCAGCTTTCTTATGCATCCAAAAACTCCGACATGTCACTTAGCAGCTCTCTAGCCATTTTCGAGATTCAAGCCTCAAAACTGCAAACGTCAGGGCCCTGCTCCCAGGCGAAACCTGCCAGCCCCGAATGCTCTTTCTTTCCTGAAACCTCTACCATGGCCCATCCCATTCACAGCCCTACTAACCCTGGAGCTGCAGGCTCCTTTAGGCATCCAAAAACTCCGACATGCGACTTAGCAGCTCTCTAGCCATTTTCGAGATTCAAGCCTCAAAACTGCAAACGTCCAGACCCAGCTCCCAAGGAAAACATCCCAGCCCCGAATGCTCTTGCTTTCCTGAAACCTCTACCATGGCCCCTTCACAGCCCTACTAACCTGGGCTGCAGCTTTCTTTAGGCATCCAAAAACTCCGACATGTCACTTAGCAGCTCTCTAGCCATATTCGAGATTCAAGCCTCAAAACTGCAAACGTCAGGGCCCTGCTCCCAGGCGAAACCTGCCAGCCCCGAATGCTCTTTCTTTCCTGAAACCTCTACCAATGTCCCATTCACAGCCCTACTAACCCTGGAGCTGCAGCCTCCTTTAGGCATCCAAAAACTCCGACATGCATCTTAGCAGCTCTCTAGCCGTTTTCGAGATTCAAGCCTCAAAACTGCAAACGTCAGGGCCCTGCTCCCAGGCGAAACATCCCAGCCCCGAATGCTCTTGCTTTCCTGAAACCTCTACCATGGCCCATTCACAGCCCTACTAACCCTGGAGCTGCAGCTCCTTTAGCATCCAAAAACTCCGACATGCGACTTAGCAGCTCTCTAGCCATTTTCGAGATTCAAGCCTCAAAACTGCAAACGTCCAGACCCAGCTCCCAAGGAAAACCTCCAGCCCCGAATGCTCTTGCTTTCCTGAAACCTCTACCATGGTCCCATTCACAGCCCTACTAACTCTGGAGCTGCAGGCTCCTTTAGGCATCCAAAAACTCCGACATGTCACTTAGCAGATCTCTAGCCGTTTTCGAGATTCAAGCCTCAAAACTGCAAACGTCAGGGCCCTGCTCCCAGGCGAAACCTGCCAGCCCCGAATGCTCTTGCTTTCCTGAAACCTCTACCATGGCGCCATTCACAGCCCTACTAACCCTGGAGCTGCAGCTCTTTAGGCATCCAAAAACTCCGACATGCGACTTAGCAGCTCTCTAGCCATTTTCGAGATTCAAGCCTCAAAACTGCAAACGTCCAGACCCAGCTCCCAAGGAAAACTGCCAGCCCCGAATGCTCTTCTTTCCTGAAACCTCTACCATGTCCCATTCACAGCCCTACTAACCCTGGCGCTGCAGCTTTCTTTACGCATCCAAAAACTCCGACATGCGACTTAGCAGCTCTCTAGCCATATTCGAGATTCAAGCCTCAAAACTGCAAACGTCAGGGCCCTGCTCCCAGGCGAAACCTGCCAGCCCCGAATGCTCTTTCTTTCCTGAAACCTCTACCATGGCCCATTCACAGCCCTACTAACCCTGGAGCTGCAGGCTCCTTTAGGCATCCAAAAACTCCGACATGCACTTAGCAGCTCTCTAGCCGTTTTCGAGATTCAAGCCTCAAAACTGCAAACGTCAGGGCCCTGCTCCCAGGCGCAACCTGCCAGCCCCGAATGCTCTTTCTTTCCTGAAACCTCTACCATGGTCCCATTCACAGCCCTACTAACTCTGGCGCTGCAGCTTTCTTTATGCATCCAAAAACTCCGACATGTCACTTAGCAGCTCTCTAGCCATTTTCGAGATTCAAGCCTCAAAACTGCAAACGTCAGGGCCCTGCTCCCAGGCGAAACCTGCCAGCCCCGAATGCTCTTTCTTTCCTGAAACCTCTACCATGGCCCCATTCACAGCCCTACTAACCCTGGAGCTGCAGCTCCTTTAGGCATCCAAAAACTCCGACATGCGACTTAGCAGCTCTCTAGCCATTTCGAGATTCAAGCCTCAAAACTGCAAACGTCAGGGCCCTGCTCCCAGGCGAAACCTGCCAGCCCCGAATGCTCTTTCTTTCCTGAAACCTCTACCATGTCCCATTCACAGCCCTACTAACCCTGGAGCTGCAGCTCCTTTTGCATCCAAAAACTCCGACATGCGACTTAGCAGCTCTCTAGCCATTTTCGAGATTCAAGCCTCAAAACTGCAAACGTCAGGGCCCTGCTCCCAGGCGAAACCTGCCAGCCCCGAATGCTCTTTCTTTCCTGAAACCTCTACCATGGCCCATTCACAGCCCTACTAACCCTGGAGCTGCAGGCTCCTTTAGGCATCCAAAAACTCCGACATGCGACTTAGCAGCTCTCTAGCCATTTTCGAGATTCAAGCCTCAAAACTGCAAACGTCAGACCCAGCTCCCAAGGAAAACATCCCAGCCCCGAATGCTCTTGCTTTCCTGAAACCTCTACCAATGTCCCATTCACAGCCCTACTAACTCTGGCGCTGCAGCTTTCTTTAGGCATCCAAAAACTCCGACATGTCACTTAGCAGCTCTCTAGCCATTTTCGAGATTCAAGCCTCAAAACTGCAAACGTCAGGGCCCTGCTCCCAAGGAAATCCCAGCCCCGAATGCTCTTGCTTTCCTGAAACCTCTACCATGGTCCCATTCACAGCCCTACTAACCCTGGAGCTGCAGCCTCCTTTAGGCATCCAAAAACTCCGACACGCGACTTAGCAGCTCTCTAGCCATATTCGAGATTCAAGCCTCAAAACTGCAAACGTCAGGGCCCTGCTCCCAGGCGAAACCTGCCAGCCCCGAATGCTCTTTCTTTCCTGAAACCTCTACCATGGCCCATTCACAGCCCTACTAACCCTGGAGCTGCAG
>NW_026561768.1:0-44943 GCF_028858705.1 Grus americana | reverse complement strand
GAAAGTCCAATCACAGTTACCTTTGAAAGAGGATGGAAGTTGAGGAGAAGTGGGCAGTAATGGAGAAATGGTTGAAAAGAGTCGGCGTGCACGTAGCGAGGGAAGGAGCCGAGTTATCCCAAAGGCAGCTCGCCCAACTGGCTTTCGCTGGCCCGCTTTTCAGCTTATAAAGCCCCGGTCCGTGAGGTCACAATCGCCGGGCGGGTGCCGCATCACTGCCCCTTTGTGACACGGGGTCCGCACGGGGACGTGTCCCCTCAAGGCCACGGCGCTGTCACAATCCAGGCGCCTTCCCTGTAGCCATAGCTGGCGGCCCCTGGGATTCCCCACGCGCTGCTGTCGAAGGGCTGTTCATCCACTAGCAGAGCTCCCACCTCTTCCCCGAGCTACACCAGCCAGATCAATAAAAACCTGCCCAGGGCTGTAAGCGTGCCTGTTCGCTGCTTTGGCCGGAACATTCTGTATGCTGAGGGTTCTGTGCCACTCTTCCCAGGTACGCGACCATGTCCGTGAGACTCATGGAGCAAAACACCTGGTCGCTTAGAGGTTCGTTTCCAATGAATTTGATCTGCCAAGATGAAGAGACAGCCACATGCGTAGTCAGAACTAGTGCTACCAAAGAAGCACCTTCAGCTAAGGCACTGCCTTGACCTTGGCTGGCTGCTACGTCCCCACTCAACTGCTCTGCCACCCTGGAGCTCCAAAAAACGTTTATGAGCAGCTTTTTTGCGTCTTCACCTTTTCTCCTCCGGGTTCTGTAAGCTTTCTGTCACCCACAACTTTGCCAAATTCCCCCTTGGGGTGCCTGGATTGGCAGTTTTTTCTCCTGCCCCGCTTGGCTAATGTATTTTTGGGCTGTCCCCATTTATGACATCTGGTCCAAGCCCTTGTTCCTGCTTGGCGGGCAGTGAGTATTGCTCCTGTCCTGATGAGGCAGCTGGTTATTATTGCTGCCTCACTTGAGCTGGCTGGTTTGGCCCCTGCCAAACCGCTCAGGGATCCAGTTTGAACTGGCACAGGGCAAGTCTGTGCTGGGAGGGCTTAAAGGGATCCGGTTTGTAATGGGACACTGCCAAATCTGTGCTGAGGGGCTTAAGGGGATCCAGTTTGTACTGGGAGGAGGCCCAGTGTGTAGTTCGAAAGGTTACATGGAACACGTTTGCACTGGGAGAAAGCTGAGTCTGTACAGGGAGGGGTTAAAGGGACGCAGTTTGTACTGGTCATGTACTGGGAGGGGGCCAGGGGATCCAGTTTTTGCTGTTCGTGGTGCCTGTCTGTCCCGGGCGGTGGCTAGGGGATTCAGTTTGTCCTACGACAGGGCCAACTCTGTGCAGGGAGAGGTTCAAGGGATCCAGGGTGTAGTGGGACAGGGCTCATTCTTTACAGGGAGGGGTTAAAGGGATCAAGTTTGTCCTGGCAACTTTGTACAAAACTTCTTCCAAGTGAAAAAGTTTCTCCTCATCTTGAGATGGAACTTCCTGCGTTCCAGTCGGTGCCCCTTGCCCCTTGTCCTGTCGCTGGGCACCACTGAGCAGAGTCTGGCCTCTGAAAAGAGTTCCCTCACATTACCTAGAACTGTCGGAACCCTTAATTAATAACCTTCATGACTAAAATCTCCCTCTTCTCCACAGATGCCCACAGTACGGCTACTCATGTTTGGTGATGCTTTTCTAGACAGACTTGAGTTCTTTAAAAAGAGAAGAACGCCATATCTGAGCACGTTAAAAAAAAAAATCACTCTTAGGAGCAAAATTCACCAGAATTGAATCTTGCACACGGGGACATAATTCAGCTATGTATGGATTTAGAAAGCAGTGACTTTTCAGCTTCTCACGCGCTGCCAGATGCAGAAGAAGCTGGGAGAGCACAGCCAGGACAGCTGACTGAAACTGGCCAAAGGAATATTCCCTGCCATGTGACGTCATGCTCCAGATATAACTGGGGAAGCGAGCCGGGAGGCGCAATCAGTGCTCGGAAACAGACTGGGCATCGAGATCGGGTTGGTTTTTTTCTTCTACCTGTGGTGAGCAATTGCATTTGTGCATCGCATGTTTGGTTTTTAATTACTGTTGTTGCTGTTGTTGCTGTTAGCAGTAGTGTTATCACTATTCTTTTCCTTTGTTATCCTATTCAACTGTCTTTCTCTCAACCCGTATTGGTAGCTAGCAAGGCGTTGATAGCACACCAGTGGGTTGGCCATTCCTGAGCAGTGCTGGCACACACCAAGGCTGTCTCTCCAACATTTCTCCCACACACCCCAGTAGGCTGGGGGTGGGCAAGATCTTGGGAGGGGACAAAGCCAGGACAGCAGGCCCAAACTGACCACAGGGATTTTCCATACCGTATGGCGTCTGCTCGGCAATAAGAAGCTGAAAGATAGGGGGAGGAACTGGGGTATTCGTTTTTGTACGACGTTTGACTTCCAGAGCAACCGCTACGCATACTGAAGCCCTGCTTCCCGGGAAGTGGCCGGACATCGCCTGCTGACGGGAAGGAGAGAACAATCTTTTGCTTTCGCTTTGCTTCCATGCACGGCCTTTTGCCTTTGCTGTAATAAACTGCCCTTATCTTGACCCACGAGTTTGGGGTTGTTTTCCCCATCTTATTTTTGTATCCTCCCTGTCCTGCTGAGGAGGGAAGTGATAGAGGTTAGGGTAAGGGTTAATGTTAGGGGTAAAGGTTAGGGTTAAGCTTAGGGTTAGGTGTTAGGGGTTAGGGTTGGTGTTTTGTTTAGGCTTCGAGTTGAGTTAGGGTTAGTGAGAGTGTAAGGGTAGTGTTAGCTTTGGGCTAGGGGTTAGGGTTAGGGCTAGGGGTTTCGGTTGGGGTTAGGTTTAGGGTTATGGTTTAGAGGTATGGTTAGGCTTAGTGTTAGGGGTTAGGGTTAGGCTTTGTGTTAGGGTTAGGTATTGGGCTAGGTTTAGGGTTGGGGTTAAGATTAGGGATTAGGGGATAGTTGAAGGATTAGGGTTAGGATAAAGTTTAGGGGTTAGGGGCTACAGTAAGGATTGGGGGTTAGTGTTAGGTTTAACGTCTAGGGTTTAGGTTAGAGGTAAAGATTAGGGTTAAGGTTGGGGTTAGGTTTAGGGTTAGAGTTAGGGTTAGGGTTAGAATTAGCCTGGGTTTATGGTGAGATGGTTAGGGGTTAGGGTGAGGGTTAAGACTGGGGCTAAGAGTATTATGTTTACCTTTAGTGTTAGCATTAGGTTAGGGTTATGGTTAGGGTTAGGGGTAGGGTTTGGTTTAGGATCAGGGTCAGGGTTAGAGTAGGGGTTAGGGTGAAGTTTTGGTGTTAGGGTTCGGCTTAGGGTCAGGGTACGGGTTTTTGCTAGGAGTTATGTTTAGGGTCAGCGTAAGGGTTTGGGTTGGGGGTTAGGGCGTAGGGTCAGGGTTATAGTTGCAGTTAAAGATTAGGGGTTAGGGTTAAGATTAGGGATAGGATTATGTTCAGGTAACAAGCGCAGAGCCATGGTTCTTGTGGGACCCTGAAAGGCGTGCCAAGGAAAGATGAGGGTCAGCAACATTTTTCCATCCAGGCACCTTCTGAGTTGAAACAGTCGCTGGACATTTTCAAATGTGGAGCTAGGCTCTGGGCAAGTGTTACTGACAGTGACTGGAGTGTTAAATGTCACGAAAGGAAAGACACCCGCTCTTGGCAGGACCTAAATGTGCTTCCAAGGGAAGTTGTTTTTCCTCATATTGAGATGGAACTCCCTGTGTTCCAGCTTGTGCCCGTTGGCCCTTATCCTGTCAAGGGGGCACCACTGAAAAGAGTCTTGCCCCATCCTCTTGACATCCACCCGTTGGATATTTATAAGCCTTGTTAAGGCCCCCTCTCAGTCTTCTCTTCTCCAGGCTACACAGACCCAGCTCCCTCAGCCTTTCCTCATACGAAAGGAAACCCCTAATCATCCCGGTAACCCTTGGCTGGACTCTCTCCAGTAGTTCCCTGTCTTCTTGAACTGGGGAGCCCAGAACTGGACACACAACTCCAGATGTGGTGTCACCAGGGCAGAGCAGAGAGGGAGGAGAACCTCCCTGGACCTGCTGGCCACGCTCTTCTTAATGCACCACAGCACACCATTGGCCGCCTTGGCCACGAAGGAACATTGCTGGCTCGCCCTTAACTTGGTGTCCACCAGGACTCCCAGGTCCTTCTCCGCAAGGAAAACACGCAGCCAGTCGTGTCTTTAGCTGTCTGGAGAGCACCCGCTCTCGGCCCTCCACACCAAGGCTGAGCCCAGCTCCCGCAGCAGGGTGGAGCGGAGACATTTCCCCATTCCCCTGGGGCAGCCGTCCCCAGCGCTCAACAGGCAACCTGCCCGGCCTGTGTGCTGCAGCGGCCTGTCGAGCAGCGCCGGGCCGAGGGGCCGCCGAGGCGGGGGAGCCACCCTGCGCGCGCTCAGCAGGATCAGGCCGCTCTCTCCTCAGCCGCCATGAGCAGCGCTGGCAGGATGAGCCCTCCCCTGCCCGGCCTCTGGGTGGGGAAAGAGACATGGCTTTGTGCTGCCCTTACCAGGGGGGTCCCGAACCAGTGCTACACTGCTGGGAACTGGTTTAGGCTGGTGAGCGGGACCCCCTGGCCTAAGCGCCTCCCAGTCTGGTGTCATTGGCCAGCTTGCTGAGGGTGCCCTCTGCCCTGTCACCCAGACCATTAATTAAGGAAGATGTTAACAAGATCAGACCCAGTATTGGCCCGGCCGTTCAGCTTCTTTCAGGCCCCCTTGCTGTCGGCTCATCCAGCCCCTTTCTGTTCAAGTGCCTTGAACTCCACCTTGAAAACCAAGAGATGGCAGCATGGACATGTGCAAGCACACTGCTTTCAAAATCCCGTCACATAAACCTCCCACACTGGCTATTGCCACCAATTGTCCCAAAACCTCCAGAGAAGAAAACACCCCATGAATTACGTATGCAAGGCCAACAAGTGTTTTTAATTTGGACTTTGGCAAGGCGATCCCAACAGCTGAACAGGGATTAAAGCTCTTCCTCGAGGGACCCGTGGGCAGGCGGGCCAGGTGGCAGAGCTGTCCGAGTCTCTGGAAGGTCTCTCCGAGCTCTTCGTGGCCAGAGGCAGCACTGGGAGGAGGGACAGGCTGGGCCGCTGGTGCCCTTTGTGCAGCTTGGTCCCTGCTGGCGGCAGTTCTGGTGCTTCCTGACTTCCTCCTCCTCCTTTTTCTTCTCCCGCTCCTCTTCTCTGGCACAGCAGAAGAAAGATGCTGTGCTCCTTCTTCCCCCAGGATCACAGTGTGCCCCCGTCACCACAGCAGTGCCCTGAGTGTGTGTCTGACACGCATCTCCAGGGCGCTGAAACCCTCCTCCTCCCTGCTGAGGGCTCATCCTGCGTGGTGTCCACAAACCGGCTGCGGAGCGCATAGCCCCGTCTCAGGGATCCGCTCCGCTCTCTCTTCCTCAGCACGGTCTTCTGCTGAGCAGCCCTGGGTGCGGGAGCCAACTGGGATCTGGCGCTGGAGGGCCTGGGAGCTGTGGCATCCCTGGGCGTGCGGTCGCGGCTCGGAGGACTAGGTCTCCTCCTCCTCCTCCTCCCTGCTGAGGGCTCATAGTTCGTGGTGTCCGCGAACCAGCTTTGGAGTTCATCGCCCCGCAGCGGGGATCTGCTCCGCTCCCTCTGCATTGGAACGGATTGTTCCCGAGCAGCCTTGGGTGTGGGAGCCTGCCTGGAGCTGGCACTGGAGTGCCCTGAAGCTGCGCCAACCGCTGGGGCCTGGTAACAACGTGGAGGACTTGTTCTCCTCCTCCTGGCAGCTGAGCAGTCATAGTCCGTGGTGTCCACAGGCCAGCTGCGGAGATCATTGCCCCACTGTGGGGATCTGCTCCGGGCCCTCTCCCTGGCACCGTTCCTCTCGCAGCGGGAGGAAGGGCCGAATCCGTGCTTCTCTTTCTTGCTGTCTTCTTGCACGGGGTGCAGCACAGGCTGAAGTGGTTGACAGCGGACTTGGCACACAGCTTTTCTTCTGGACACCAGCCTTCTACAGCCGCAGAAGAAGCGATTCAAGCAGAAGCCCACGAAGGAGACAATGCTGAGCCTGCCTGGCCAGGTGGGGCACGGCCAGCCTGCAGAGGCCTCCCGTGCACCTGCCGCGGTGAGCTGGCTGGTGCTGGCTGTTGCGGAGGAGCTGCTGTGCTCTGGAGAGTCCTCCGTGCCCACCGCCACGTCCTGCAAAGAGAGCTGTGAAAAGGTCCTGCCCTTTCCTCCTGACAAGACCAGAACAGTGGGGAACCCCCGGAAGCTGTGGGAGGGGACAGCTAAGGGCCTCCCAAAGGCTCTCCTGGCGGGCTGCAAAGGCAGAAGGGCCAAAGGCGGACAACTAGGATGGGTCTAGGTGGGAGGCTTTGGGAGGGAGCAGCCTTGTGGCTGTGAAGATCGCTGCAGCGTGGGAGGGAACAGAGAGCAATGCCAAGATGCCAGAAAGAAATCCCCTGTCCATCTGGTGCCCTGACCCACCTCCCCAGAGTTACCTTAGTCAAACGGGGCGGATCCCGTGGTCTCACAGGACCCACCTGCTTGCTGCCAGCCGCCCGCTGCTTGAAGAAGGAAGGGGCATATGATGGCACCTGTGCGGAAGAAGCCCTTTCTCCACTTTTCAAATCAGAGCGCCTGGAGAGAAAAAGAGTGATTTCCGTTTAGGGCTGCTCCTCAGCCTCCTCTAGGGTTCAGGCATTTTCTTGGAGCAGACTCTACGACAGAGGGAAGACGTAACCAAGACTACCAATGGGAAACTGGATTGGGCTCTTCCCAACACGTCTGCCCCTGTCGGAGCAAGAGCTCGTCTTTATACCCCCTACGGCCTCCATTTCATCGAATCATAGATTGACAGAATGCTTTGGGTTGGAAGGGACCTTCAAAACCGTCTGGTTCCAAGTCCCCTGCCATGGGCAGGGACACCTTCCACTAGATCTGGTTGCTCAACGCCCCATCCAGCCCGGCCTTGAACACTTCCAGGGATGGGGCATCCACAACTTCTCTGGGCAACCTCTTCCAGGGTCTCACCATGCCCACCATTAAGAATTTCTTCCCCGTAGCTAATAGAAATCAAGGTCGTTCAGGTTAAACCCATTACCCCTCGTCTTATTACTACACTCCCTGAGATAAAGTCCCTCCCCATCTTTCCTGTAGGCCCCCTTAAAGTCCTCCTGTCTACATTAGCCAGCCTCTGACAGCAGACAAGTAGCACTTCCCACCAGGGCAGCAGCCCAAAGCCCAGCAAGGAAAGAAAAGGACTGACGCGGAGTAGTTCCGTTTGACAGCATTGAATGATGCAGGCAGTAATTGTCTCCTGTGACAGAAACGCTCAGGAGGATGAGAAGAAAAACAGCAAATCCAGGAAAAGGAAGCATATTCTGCAAATGATTTGAGTACTGGTTGTTACCTGACATAAAACAGTAAATAGGCTTGCTGCCTGAGAACTCTCTCGATGCCACATGGATCCACACGCATATCGTCCATCTCATACCACAGTCCATTGCTGGCCTGTAAAAAAAGACAACGATATCTGGAGATGAACTGCATGGTTTCTCCACAAAAACACAGGCAGATAACTACAGAACCAAGGGTACGCCCAAGCCAATCCAATCCAGCCGGTCAGGAGACCTTCTAGCCCAAAACCTCGGCTGCCAGTAACACTGCCGTGTTTCCCTTGTTAGGAAGGGAGTTGCTCTTTACCTTTGCGTAGCAGAAATAGTGTCCTGAACCACAGCTGACACCGCTATGCACCACCACGGCGTACAAGGAGTAGAGCAGCGGTTCTCCAGCTGCCTCAGACATGTACGGGCGAAGATCCAAGTACTCGGGATACTTCACAAGCTACGGAGAGACCAAGAGGGCTCAGAAACGATCCCCCGATACGACATGCCTCAGCCTTCCAGGACTAAAGGCCAGCGGGGTCTAAATACACCGTTGGTGCTCACCAACACTTGGGTTTTCCCTAAAGCAACAGGTAATGGTTTGGGTGGCAGGAAACTGTTCTCGGCCAAAGCAGCTCTGCCGCAGCAGACTACGTGCTCGTCCTCCCACGGGAACTCTTCTCTCCCCTCCCCAGAAGGGAACACAAAACACTCAGCATGAACAGCTTGGGAGAGAGCGTACTGCTTGGGGAAATCTCCTGCTCCAGGAAGAGAAAGTTGCACTCCAGTTGTGTACACACCTTGTTGATCTTCTCGCCGATGAAATGGTCAAACCGTTTGAGACACAGCGTGAGAACCTTGGGCGGGCGATGGACTGTAAACCTCTTGGAGGCGGCAACCCTCTTGTCACACCTGGAAAGCAAGCCCAGAGCCAAGTGCTGAAATGCACCCTTAAGTGCACCCTTGTTCCCCCAGAAGGCCAGCCAAGCTTTCACGTCTCACACATCCTTACGCTATTGTAAGGCTATTCAGTGCCACAAGGCCCGACGGAAAAACACCTGTGTCTCGTTATTGTGCACCTACAGCTACGTGAAACGATGACTGATACTCAAGGGCATGCAGCACCTTCAGGCAGGGTCTGGTATTCACACGTCATTAGCAATCATCTTACTTGCTACATTTAAAGCAGTTTTCGCCATCCAGCTGCTCGGGTTTCACAAAGTCCTTGAGAGCTGCGCTGACAGAGGAGGCTGCCTGGAGGAGTGAGAAAGGAGAGCGCTGAGCTGTGGGAAACGCCCTCGCCCAAACACGCACTAGGAGTCAACAAGACGACCCAGGTAGCCGACGCTGAGGAGACCCACCGTGAACCCGCAAGCAGTGCCCAGGAGGAGGCAGCAAGAGGGCGTTATGCTGACCGTTTCCCTCTTTTCCAAGGGATTCCCGGGGCTATCAGGAGCTTCCTCGCTGTGCCTCGGGACATCCTGGAGCACAATTACAAACCCCCCTTACTTTTATATCCAAAGGAACATCCAGGAAGGCCTCGTAGGAGTCGGAAACCGCTTTGCAGCTCAAGCATGTGACTGGAAGGCAAATCAAAATGCTCAGCGATGGGGGAAGTCGACTGTGCCGCTTTACGCTCGTCATACCTACTCCGCCAGTCACACGGGCAGCTGTTTATCACAGGCAGGCAGAGGGGCACAGACAAGTCCAAGGAGAGCAAAAAGTACCTCTGGATCTCAGAAAGCCCGCAAATATTTGATGGATGATGGTAGTTGATTGAGAATAGATGTCCAAGCTGGAAAGAAATGGTGAGGCAGAGAGTTATGTCCTCCAAGAGGTGTACTTTGTCTGAAAACTCTGGGCATGGGTTTTCCCTTGACGAGAGCACATCAAGGAGTCCAAAGGGCTTGGGAACATTGAAAAGGGAATTTGCTTGTGCTTACTCGCTGCTACCACTCAGACAAGCTCTCTGCATGGCATCGACAGTATAGCGTAAGAACTCGTGGGCATCCTCCTGCATGCCAAGCTCAAAATGTTCTCCTATTACTAAGAAAGAAGAAGTCAGTAGTTCTGTCCTACAAGAACAGAAGAAAACCTGCACAAGCACCTGAAATGACTTACGTGGGAGGACACTGATGACAGCCAAAGGCTTGATGGCACTGCCTGAGGAACGCAGGACCTTGTTAACGTGTGCTTCCATTATGCACATCATGCAGAAGCCTCGCTCACGACCTGAAGAGAGAGGGAGAGAGGGAGGGAGGGAGGGCGGGCGGGAGGGAGGGAAGCTTCTCAGGTTAGCAAAATACCCATAGCGATGGGAAACCTAATGGAGATCTTGAAGTTCTAAGAACAGTCTCCACTGCTCTTCTCCCAAGGTGCCAATGTCGCAACAAGCCCGGGGCATTTTGGTGCCTAGAAAACTTTCTTTGGAGGGACGCTTAACTGAGCAGAGTTTTCCGTGCAATAAGCCAGAAAGTGGGAAGTGCCCAGCAGACTTAGAAGGAGATGTTCGTAAAAGTACTCACACGCCTGGCTGTGCTCCCCAGAGAGCAGGTAGTTGGCCAGAGGGGGTGTGTACGTCAGGCACTGCAGGACGGAGTTGAGGAAGCACGTATTGTCCAGGTTGTGGAGTCCCGCTCCAGCTCTCTGTCGTTGCCGCCACTCCATGCAAACCATCTCCGGAGGAAAGAGGATCCTTTGTGGCGAAGGCATTCCCTCGGCAGTGACTGCAGGGAAATGACATATGAAAAGAGATGACACGATTTTGTTGCGCGAAAGCATGTTTGAAAAGGCAAGTTCTGTACAGGAGCACCCAGGAGACAAGCAGCTCTAACCTCCAAGAGAGCAACATTGGGGGAAGCCTTACAGTGCCATTGAAATTGTCTGGTCAAGATAGAGTTTTGGAAAACAGTCTCCTCCCCTGCTTACTTTGCGCACAGTCCAAAAACCCACACTGATTTCCGTGCCTTGGGCTACCTTCCTTTCCCTCTAGAGTCTAGAACTGGATTAGCAGGTCAAGTCATAGAATCGTAGAATCGTAGAATCATAGAATGGTTTGGGTCGGAAGGGACCTCAAAGGTCACCTAGTTGCAACCCCCCTGCCATGGGCAGGGACACCCTCCACTAGACCAGGTTGTCCCAAAGCCTCATCCAGCCTGGCCTTAAACACTTCCAGGGATGGGGCCTCCACAAGCTCTCTGGGCAACCCATGCCACTGCCTCACCACTCTCACACGGAAGGATTTCTTCCTAACGTCTAATCTCAATCAACCCTCTTTTAGTTTCACCCCATTCCCCCTTGTCCTGCCACTACGCTCCCTGATAAACAGTCCCTCTCCAGCTTTCCTGGAGGCCCCTTCAGGTACTGGAAGGCCGCAGTTAGGAAGTCTTCCCTCTTCCTGATTGTAATGGAGGAAGACAAGCAAGTCTCTTTCACAAAAGGTAACCCTACTGATGTCAGGGCGTTCTATGAGCAATGCCATCTTTCAAAGTCTTGTACTAGTGGCGGAGGAGTGATAAAACGCATTTTCCTGTGTCTAGTCAAAATGCCTGGATAAGTCTGGCTGCTCCCAGGAAACGCCCCCGAAGTCACCCTCGGATGTCAGCACGTCAACATGCAGGGATGGAGCAGCAGCCACGTCCGTTACCCTTGGGGATTCACAAAGTCCAAGCCTGCTGGTGAAGCCGTTACTCACAGGAGTCGTTCCCCATTGCGGCCATGGCTCCTCTCAGGAACAGAGGCGAAAGCTTTGGATGACAGAGGCTGTCAGGACGTGCTCCAGAAAGAGCAGATCAGCGCCAATCCCGTCACCTGATAGGAAAGAAAGAACCATAGCTCCACAAAATGATTCCAAAACCTGGCAAACGCAACCCACAGATCAGCGTCTGCCATCAAAGGTGCTTCAGTGGTACTTGTAACTCCTAGAGAGCAGCAGGCCGATGGCCCCACTGTCCCTGTCGCAGGACTCCAACTGACAGCAATTACCACGGCCCCCTTGAAAGCCCCATTGCGTGCCACCTTCTCTGAGGAGGACCTGCTGCTGACCTGTGGCTACTGTTAGCAGCAGAGCCCTCTGGCTCTGCAGCCCACACTTTCCCGCCGTGTATGCAGGAGCTACCTATCGGCTTTAACAGAAGGTATGGAGCAGACTATACTTTGATCCCGTATCTACCTACTCTATGATCTGTCCTGAAAGTCCAATCACAGTTACCTTTGAAAGAGGATGGAAGTTGAGGAGAAGTGGGCAGTAATGGAGAAATGGTTGAAAAGAGTCGGCGTGCACGTAGCGAGGGAAGGAGCCGAGTTATCCCAAAGGGCAGCTCAGCCCAACTGGCTTTCACTGGCCCGCTTTTCAGCTTATAAAGCCCCAGTCCGGTGAGGTCACAATCGCCGGGCGGTTGCCGCATCACTGCCCCTTTGTGACACGGGGTCCGCACGGGGACGTGTCCCCTCAAGGCCACACAGCTGCCAGGGCCCGGGCACCTCCCACAGCCATCAGCCGCTGGGCTTCCCCACCGCTGCTGGCCAAGGGCTCTTTGTCCGCTGGCAGAGCTCCCACCTCTTCCCCGAGCTACACCAGCCAGATGAATAAAAACCTGCCCAGGGCTGCAAGCGTGCCTGCTCACTGCTTTGGCTGGAACGCTCTGTATGCTGAGGGTTCTGTGCCACTCTTCCCAGGTACAGGACCCTGTCCGTGAGACTCGTGGAGCAAAGCACCTGGTCTCTTAGAGGTTCATTTCCAATGAATTTGACCTGCCCCCCGAGATACAGCCCTATGCGGACTCTGAACTAGCGCTACCAAAGAAACTCCTTCAGCAACGGTGCTGGGTTGACCTTGTCTGGCTGCCACGTCCCCACCCAGCTGCTCTCTCGCCTTGGGCCTCCAAAAACCATTTGTGGGTGGCTTTTTTGCATCTTCACATTTTCTGCTCCCTCCAGGGTCTCTTAGCTTTCTATTTGCCGCAGCTTTGCCAGATTGCCCCTCGGGGTGGCTGGACTGGCAGTTTTGCTCCTGCCCCGCTTGGCTGCCCCAGTTTTGGGCTGGTTGTTATTGCTGCCCCACGTCAGCTGGTCGGTTTGGCCCCTGCCCTGCTCAGGGATCCAGAACTGGGACAGGGCAGGTCTGTGCTGGGAGGGGTTAAAGGGATCTAGTTTGTAACGGGACAGTGGCAAATCCGTGCTGGGGGAGTTAAGGGGATCCCGTTTATCCTGGAAGGGGGCCCAGTATGTAGTTGGAGGGGGTCATAGAATCAGAGAATCAGAGAATGGTTTGGCTTGGAAGGGACCTCAAACATCATCTAGTTCCATCTGCACGGGGAGCGATGAAAGCCACGAGGCCCCCCCCCCCAAGGGACAGCACGGAGTCAGCGGGACAGCAGACAGCCATGGCAGTATGTCAGCTCTGCAGCTTCTTCCCAGACCTGGGGCCTCCTGGGGGCTGCCCCGGGGTGCTGCAGCAGCGTGCGGCCTGGTGCTGCCAGGAGCTGGTGGGCCCTGCTGGGCCCTGACGCCGGCAGTGCTGGCAGTCAACAGCACTGTGTTGCGTGTCCCATTGATCATATCACAGCCCCGGGCAGTGGGGAGCTGTAGCTTAAAGCGCAGGAGGCCAGGGGATGGGGCAAGTGAGGGTCCCTGGGCCGGGCACAGGGCCGGAGCCCCAGGCCAGCGGTTTAAGATCTCCGTGCTGCGGGGTTTCAGTGGACCGGCTACATTAAACCTCTCCCCTCCCGCTGCACGAAGGACCTTTGCCCCCTGGCATCCCCCGGGTTCTAGGTCACTCGGTGGGCATCCCGTCAGATGTTCTCCGCTTGCTGCTGCCCGCTTGCTGCCTGCTGCGGCCTGCTGCCGCACCGTCCCTGTCTGGCTTTCCCTCCCAGAGGGTTTTCCTGTAGTTTGCCACCTGGCACACCACCCCTTTCTTCTCCTTCTGCTTTGGTGGCATGTTGTCCCGCGGGGAGGTCTCGTTCATCTTGGGGTTGCTGGCTGGCGTGGGGCACTTGGCCGGCTTGCCACCCGCCTTGGCCAATCTGGGCAGCACCTGCCAGGAGATGAGGCCTGGCGGCAGCGGCAAGCGGGTCAGCATGACCCGGGGCTGCCTCCGCAGAGCCTCCTGCACCAGTGGGGCCACGCAAGGTTGAATAAGGGAAACTAATTAGCATAGAAGAATTTTAGAACAGAATGTATAACTTGGCAACACTTGAGTCAGGCCCCACAAACTCAGGCTTCCCCTGTCTCATGCTCCAGTACGAAAGAAAACAATTAGTAAAATAGCCGGAATGTAGAAACAGGATAAGAGAAGCCGTAAATTAGGGAACAGTCCTTGGGTATGAACTAGAAAAGACACAAAGTTTGAGGCACCCTGATAAAGGGGGCCCAATAGGCCAAGAAGCCTGGGACCATCTGGGCAGGACGGATAACAAGGTTGCTGAGCTTGCAAAACGGAGATCATGAAGAAGAGGTTGCCCAGCTGTGTACACTGAAGAAGAGGAGAAAGAGGAAGATTTGAGGAGGACGACCCCTGACGACTACCTGAGAAAGAAACTGCGCAGGTGTATCAGGACATTAGCATATATTCAGGAGTTCCCAGAATAATAATGAATATGTATTAAATTTATCGGAAACCTAATGAATATGTAAACTCTTTTGCAATATAAATCACGTACAATTTGTTTCTCGTCGAGACGTACATTCGCGGAAATATCCCGGTGCGACTCCCAGCGCTGCAATAAAGGATACCTGCTTAACAGTCACATTGGCTCTCTCGAGCATCCCTTTTGCAGCCCATGAGATGCTCTGTGTGGCAAGGGAAGGTGCCCCTTGGACCACTGTCTGAGGCTCTGCAGGGCTTGGGGGACACAGCCCAGGCCAGAGAGACACTCACGGCACGGCGGCTGCTCAGCTCCTCCTCCAGGAGTTTGAGGGAGGGCAGTCGCGTCACCCGGGCTCTCTTTGCTCCTTCAGGTTGCCTGTGCACTGGGAAAGGACAGAGAAAGAGTGAGCCCCAAGCCAGCTCTTCTCTCTCCAGCAAAAGGGATCCCAAACACCCCTGGGTACCGCCCCGGAGCCAAACAGAGGGCAGAGCTGCCTGCAGAGCTCCTGCCTGCCAGGCACACAGCCCTGCTTCCCGCCTGACTCTCCCTGCTGCAGAGGAAGAAGTCTTTCTGTCCCTGCTCATCCCTTACGTGCCTGAGAGCTGCCCGCAGGGGACCTGTGTTCCCCCGTACAGCTGCACCTGGAGAATCCCCCCGGCTTACCCCAGCAGTGTGCCCACTCACAGCTCCTTTGCCACCCATGAGGTGCAGAAAGAGAGGAGAAACAGCGTCAGGGAGGAAAACCCGGCCTCCCTCCCTCCTTGCCGGCGTGCTGCCCGCTCCCTGCCCAGGCTCTGCACGGTGGGCAGAGGCCTCTCACAGGATGGCATGGGCACGGTTGAGAACCTCTCCTGCCCCTTGCCAGCCGTGACTGCAGCTGCCAGACGCCAGAGAGGACAAGGGCCAGCACTGTGCCGCACCGCCCAGCCCTACTGTGGGACGTGGCACCACCACTCACCAAAATGTGGCAAGGCAGGAGCTGGTGGGCCAGACAAGGATGAGGGACTCGCTGCCCTCGCTGCTGACATTCTCCTCTTCTTCTTCCTCCCTTGCCGCCTCCTTCCCGCCACTCAGCACCCACAGCTGGTCCAGGGCCAGGCAGAGCCCTGTCTCCCACCTGCTGTTAGGACGCACACTGGTGCATCCAGCACCGAGGTCCCAGGGCCTGGGGCTGGTGCCAGCGTGTCCCTGCCCTGGTCCCACGGTGGCGGATGGGGGAAAGGCAGCTGGGGTCCCAGGGTCTTACTGCAACTTGGCGATCACTGATTCCCCCGGAAGGAGTAGAAGGCACCTCTCGCTCCTCTTGCGGCCATGGATCAGCTGCACGTCTGCACTCAGCACCGGCTCGGCATTGGTGAGAGCCTCCCTGCAGAGCAGAGAGCGGCAGGCATGAGCGATGCCGCTGCCGCAGGACCTGGCTGTGCCCCAGCGTCCCAGAGCTGCGGGGGGAGCCCACCTGGAGACACAGCAGCAGTTGGCCTGGCCCATCCTGCCCGGGCCAGGAGGACCGTCACGGTGCGCAGCGCAGCCTGACACCAAGGATGCGGGACAGCCGGCATGAGTGAGGCTAGGAAGCGGGGTGCTGGTGCCGAGGCAGCGCTGATCAGCTGGGCCCTGCCTCCTCCCAGCGCCACTCTGTGCCAGCACAGCTCCCTCCTGCCGGCACTGGGGGCTGTTGGCTCCAACGGACCAACGTCCCAACCCCAAAGGAAACTGGGGGCGGAGCTGGGGGCAGTACTGGGGTGGGGGTTCTCTCTAGTATGGCCATGTCTGTCTTGCACTGGGGAGCCCAGAGCCGGATGCAGCCGAGGGGAAGGATCACCTCCCTCCACCTGCTGCCAGTGCTTTCCCTCCTGCAGCCCTGCATGCAGGTAGCTTCCTTTGCCCCGAGGGCACTTTGTGGCCTCCAAATTGGTCAACTTGGGGTTGACCAGGGAGGGAACCTCTCTGTTGGGGAAGCAAAGAGGGGTGATGGGCTGAGATATTGGCAGGCAGAGCCGGCTGGGGGCTTACCCGGAGGGCAGGCGCACCAGGACGAGTGGGAGCCTGCTGCTGTACCGGCCATGGCGGTTGGTGAGTGTGGGGTTGGTTTGGGGCAAACTGTGCCCTAGGGGGGGTCTGTCCCCACTGTGATAATTCCTCAAGCACCTGCTTCAGCCAGCCTTGCACTGGTTTGCTTTTTCATACCACAACAACTTCCCATCTCAGCGATTTCCCATCCTGATGATCATTTCCTGTCCTCAGTGCTGATTTTCCATTCCCACCATGGCTTCCCATCTAACCATGGGTTTTTGGGAGGTGATTTTTGTCTCCAAGGGCAAGCGATGGCCTTGCAATGCTGACATGTGTGTGCTGCCCCATCTTCCCCGATGGTGGAGATGGGAGGGGGATTTGGGGTGATTTTGGGTTGGTTTTGTCCTCCCCCGTCTCTGGTCTGGGCTAGAGGTCAGTCTTGGTCTTGCTGTCGAGGAAGCAAAACTCTGTGACGTTCATGTGCCCCTTCCTGGGGAGCGCCGGTGGGGCCATGCTGGGGGTCCATCCTGGGCACAGGGAAGCGTGGCGGGGCAGCGGGTGGGCGTCCTTCCCTGCGGGGTCTGCCAGTGCAAGGGGTACGCCGGTGGTTAGCGAGACCTGTGGGGAGCGTTCCCCTGCACCCCAGCTCAGCCAGGCTCTGGGCACGTTCCCTACAGATGCTCAGACCCCGAGGGAGGCTGAGGAAGAGACGTCGGAGGGACCTGATGTTTCCCCCCAGGCTGGGCTTTTTTTCCCCCGTCCTCGTCACTCTGCAAGGCCATGCTCGTCACCCAGGTTAGGGGGAGGACTGGGCCCGGGGCAGGGGTTTTGCAGGCAGAACATTTCTTGAGGCTCCCGGTAATGCAGTTCCCAGGGAGTGCTTAAGAAATGGCGCATTTGCCCATAATTGCTATTGTTGGTCTCTCCCCATCGCTCCCTCTCCAGCTCCCTTCTCCCATTTTTAAATTCCTCCCTCTCTCTCTTCAGCCCCTCACGATTGTTTACTTTCCCTTTCTTTCTCCATCTGGCTCCTCCATCTTGTTTTTCGATCCCTCCCTCTCTGCCCTATAGACTGACACTATTTTTGGTTCCCTCTGACTCCCTCTCTGTCTTTCCTAATTCCTCCCTGCCTGTCCCATAGCCCGTTGCCATTTTTGTCTTTCTCCACATCTCTCTCTCGTGCTCCCTGTCCTTCTCTTCTATCACCGTCTCCCGCTTCCTGCTCTTGTTTTCCCTCTCTCTCCTGCAGCCTGGCCCCCCTTTCCTGCCTGCTCAGCGGGCTGTGCTTCTCCCTTCTCTCTGCGCCTCCCTCCTGCTCCCCATCCCCTTTTGCTCTCCCTCCGTCTCCATCCTGGCGGCCATGGCTGCTCTGTCCTTCTCCGCCTCCTTCTCCTGACCCGCATCCCTCTGTTTCTCAGTCTCTCGGGAGTCTTTCCCATCCTCCCCTTGCTCTGTGTCCTGCTCTCGGCCCCTGCCTCTCCCTTCCTCTCTCCCTTTTCCCTCTCACCCTTTCCCCTCCGTCCCTCGGTCCTGCTCCCTGGCCCATGTCTCTCTCACTCCTCTTCTCTCTCTCTGCGCCCCCGTCCCACTCCCTCACCCTGCCTGTGTCGGCCCGTTCCTCTGGCCTCCTCCCTGCCCTTCTTCTTCTCCCTCCGTCCCTCTGGCCTGCTGCCTAGCACTAGTTTTCTTCCCGCACCGCGCTCTGCCCTTCCCCTCCAGCTCTTTCCCGCTCTCTCCCTCTGCCGCCTCCTCACCACCATTTTTCCTTCCTCCACTCCCTGTCCCTTGTTCCCACCGTCCCTCTGTAACCGTGGGATAGGGGCTGTGAAACAGAAACTATAGAATCAGGTTGAGATAATTAGTTTGTAACCAAGGTAATAGGTAATGAAGCTAACTGACCATGGCAAGGTACAATGCTGCTGTGTTCCTTGTACAGTCCCTACCCAACCGGACAATAGGCCCGGGAATATTAATCTTATGAAGTAAGTTGTTAAGGACAGGTGTACCCACAACGAGGATACTGCGCATGCCTGCAAGAAGAGGCTCACCCAGCGGACACGGGTGCAAGACCACTGACGACCACCAGAGACCCTTGAGGACCACCGACTCAAATCACTGAGCATGCGTGACGGGGAGGAGGATATGGAAGTGGGTTCCAAGAAATGATTATCATAGGACTGCCCTTTCTGAGAAAAACAATGACTATGTATGTTTTGATCCTACATAACCTGTGTGTTGGTGATCACCTGGCATGCACGTTGGGTGGAGCTATCCCCCATGCATCCAGCGCTGCAATAAAGAATGCCTGCCTTTTAACACTGCATTGGTGTTACGAGGTTTATTCCCGGATTTCGGTGACACCTCTGTCCAGCTCTGGGCCTGCGGGGTCCGGGCCGGGCCGGGGGACGGTGTCCCTGCAGGGTCAGACCACAAGCAGGAGCACCCCACGGCATGCTGGGAGCTGTAGTTCTGGGGCACAGGGCTGCCTGGTGGCCATGTTCTTCCCCAGGCATGCTGGGAGCTGTAGTCCTGGGGCATAGGGCTGCCCAGCGGCCGTGTTGGTCTGGCCAGGCTCAGTCTCTGCTCCACCTGTGGCCCGGCTGAGCTGAGGGCTGGGGCTGCCCGTGGGGCCAGCCAGGCCCTTAGGCAGGTGTGGGGGTGTCTTCTGACAATGTGATGTAAGCCACAACACTTCATTTCACCTCTGAGCGTGTAATTTTGTGGCTGTTCTGGAATGTCTTACAGTGAAATGAGACTTTTAAATGTGTGGTGGGTTGACCCTGGCTGGAGGCCAGGTGCCCACCACAGCCGCTCTATCACTCCCCTCATTCACCAAACAGGGGAGAAAAGGCATAACGAAATGCTTGCAGGTCGAGATAAGGACAGGGAGAGATCACTCACTAATTGTTGTCACGAGCAAAACAGACCAAACTTAGAGAGGGAATTCATCTAATTTATTCCTAGGCAAAACAGAGTAGAGGAATGAGAAAATAAAATCAACTCTTAAAACACTTCCCCCCACCCCTCCCATCTTCCCGGGCTCAACTTCACTCCCGGCTTCAACCTTCCCCCCCTCAGCGGCACAGGGGGACGGGGAATGGGGGTTATGGTCAGTTCATCTCACGGTGTTTCTGCCGCTTCTTCCTCCTCAGGGGGAGGACTCCTCTCATCGTTCCCCTGCTCCAGCATGGAGTCCCTCTCACGGGGTGCAGACCTTCAGGAGCAAACTGCTCCAGCGTGGGGTCCCCCACAGGGTCACGAGTCCTGCCAGCAAACCTGCCCTGGCGTGGGCTCCCCTCTTCACGGGTCCACCGGTCTGGCCAGGAACTCGCTCCAGCGTGGGCTTCCCACGGGCCGCAGCCTCCTTCAGGTGCCTCCACCTGCTCGGGTGTGGGGTCCTCCACGGGCTGCAGGTGGAATCTCTACACCCCCTCATCCTTCCTCCATGGGCTGCAGGGGGACAGCCTGCCTCACCATGGCCTTCACCATGGGCTGCAGGGGGATCTCTGCTCCAGCGCCTGGAGCACCTCCTCCCCCTCCATCTTCACTGACCTAGGTGTCTGCAGAGTTTCTTACATCTTCTCCCTCCTCTCTCTGGCTGCAAAAGCTCTCTCCCTCTAAGTGTTTTCCTTCTTAACTATGTTATCACAAAGGTGCTGATTGGCTTGGCCTTGGCCAGCGGCGGGCCCGTCTTGGAGCCGGCTGGCATTGGCTCTATCAGACACAGGGGGAACTTCTAGCAGCTTCTCACAGACGCAACCCCTGTAGCCCTCCCGCTACCAAAACCTTGCCACGCAAACCCAACACAGTCTTCCAAATGGATTTTTGGTTTATTTTGACACCACCAAGCCTTGACTGGTTTGGGATGCCTTGATCAATTTTCCTCTAAATTACAACATACAACAAAAGAGGGAAAAAATGACAGGGTCACAAAAGCCTTTGGTGTCACTAAAAACATATCCTCCTACACCCGGGCAACGAGAGAGAACAGTTTTGCCCATTTTACTGGTTACGTCAGCCCTTGAAGAGCTGAGTGCTGCACTGGTTCCTCTCTGCTTTGTGCCGTAGGGAATCAGAAGAGCAGGCAGGAAAGCCAAGGGACCACAAAGGCACCTGGCTGGGATGAGAGGAGGAACCTGCAGTCGAATTCACAATGGAGCATGGGCTTGTTGTTACAGAGGTGGAAAATCAGCCATGCATCCTCTCTGCTACAGCCCACCTTCACGGTAGGAGCGTGCCCTGAGAGGACCGAAGGAAAGGGGCACAAATTAAAGCACATGATATTCCCACTGCACATGAGAAAACAAGTTTTTACTGTTGGGGGACAAATGCTGGCAGAGGTTGCGCAGGGAGGTTGTGAAGTCTCTGTCCTTGGAGAAATTCATAACCCAAGAGAACACGGTCCTGGGCAACCTGCTCTAGGTGACCGTGCTCGAGCAGGTGGGTTGGACCAGACAACCTCCACAGGTCCCTCCCAACCTCAGCCATTCCCTGTGATTCTGTGCTTTGGTTGGACTCCTAAAGCCTCTGAACTCAGCCCTGGTGCCCGCTGGAAAGGATTCTGGGACAAGGGATGCTCCCAAACTCCTCCAGTGCAATTCATCACCAAATAACCTCTACCTCGTCCAGAATATGGTAGGGCAGACACAGTCAGAAGACAGAAAAGATCCTTTTATTGTGGAGATCCAGTGCAGGAGCCCGGCAGTCACAGTGGTTCAGCCGGGAACAGGATGTCGGCACCTACAACGACAGAGCCAGCAAGCGCTGATAAATCCACAAGGGCAGGAACGGGCAGGACCTGGTTCCCCTTTCTTTGGGGAACGCAGTTGACAAGGAATTGTTTATAGCCCAGAAGAGAGAGCTACTGCTGGCACTGACTAGGGCATGGCTCTGGCACCTTATCCCCATGGGCAATGCCCTTAGAGAGCTGCGAGTGCACAGAGATACACCGTGGCCCTGTGCCATGCAGCAGGGCTCGATGGGGAGCCCCCGGGCAGCTGCCAGGGAGTTCTTTCCAAACCTTGTGCAGCACCCTCCCTCTCCGGCCCTTGCCAGCCAGTTTGACGGACTTTGAGCAGCCTTCAGAGTTGGGAAGGAAGGACAGCAGAGCCGGGAACACCCCGGGGCCTCTTCACCTGCGGCACCTTCCAGCCCCCGTCTTTTTCTCTCCTCCTCCTTTTCTTTTCTTGGAGGCACTCCCTCTCCTCCGCCCAGGCCTCTTTGCTCTTTCTTTTTCTTTTTTTTTGGTTTGCCTGTTCCTGGGGAGAGCCTGCAAACCTTTCCATCCCGCAATGGGATTAGATAGATAAAGGCAGCCTCACCTGGAATCAGGTCTTGGTTTAACCGGAGGTGAACTCTTTTTACCTTCTTTCCTCTGAAAGTCTCTTTACTTCTTCTGCCCATAGCAGGGAGTCTACTCTGGTCTCTGGGCTGGTTGGAGGCAAAGCAACGGGGGCCTAAACCAGAAATGTCGGCGTTAGCAGGTGGCAAAGGACACCCCAGTGCAGTAAGTGACGCTTTGGCAAAGTGCTACCTTAGCTCTACAGAGAAGAGCCTTGCGGCTGGTTTGCATTAGCCCTGCCTTCCAAGGGCCTCCCTTTGGAATACCACGTTCACACAGGTGTGTGACACTCGGTTCATTTGTGGGGCCATTCAGCAGGGAGCCTGCGGTCCTGCTCCGGGCAAGAAAAGGCTTGCCCGCTTCATTCTGACGGGGTTTCTTCTGCCCTCCCGAGACAGAGCTCTGCAGATACCCCTTTGGTGTAAGGCCACCTTCTGCGGTGGGAGGCTTTGCCTTCTCTAGGCGTTTTGTAGGTATTTCCTTGGATTAAGCACATGCCTGAGGCATTTGAGAAACAACCTTTTTGGATTTACTTACAATGTATCAGTCTGAGGGGAGAAAAACCAAACCCAACCCCCAGATAAAGCCCCAAGAGGTGGAATGCCAGGAAGAGGCACACCAGCTCCTGGGACTCATCAGAACCACCCTCCTAGACGAGGCACGTTGTCCCGGTGTTTGTGGAGCTGTCATACCTCTGCTGTTTCCGACCCCACCACCGTGTCTGCCCCTGCTGCTTTCTGGAGGACGAGCAGGCAAGGTGGTGCGTCCAGAAAGGCTTTTGCCTGGTGCTCAGGTAGTGCAAATGTTGTCCCTTGAAGTCAGCTTCCTTAGCCCAGTGTGTAAGCAGCCAATCGTACGCACCGAGACGAGATATTGTTTCTTCCATGTTTGCGCAAAGATGGGTGCTAGGCAGTTTCCCCCAAAGCTAGCACACCAGTGGCAGTTCCATTGGAGATCTGTACAGCCCCGGGTGTTCTGCCTCCTAGTCACAGCTTCTAAACTACAGCTGGGGAACTCTTTGCTCGCTTCTGTTTCAAGACACAGGACCTTCTACATTCACTACGCATGTCCAGTGAGTCAGGGTCTTTATCTGGGGAGGGGGTGGTGTTAGCACTGGAGGTGTGGTTTTCATATTCTAAGGGGACAGTTCATTCTAAGGACACCAGTTAGAGGAATTTCACTGGCTTTTGACTTTCAAGGATGTACATCTCCTTGTTAACAAGCGTTCCTCTGGTCGAGATCCCTTTGCTACATCTTTTCTAAGTATACCTCATTCTAATGCAATACCTTCGAAGGTTCCAAGGACGGTCCTCCTCTTCTCCAATCCCTAGTCACCTTATTCTCAAGCAATAAGCGCTAAGGAATACACAGCTCAGAATACGCAGTCTGAATGTGAACTCCTTCTTGCCTGTTTCAGACAACACAAACACCTTTCATGTCCCAAAGTAAGTTGCCAGGACTCTGGTTAAAGCTCTGCATAACAACCTAAAATTTTCCTTCGTGCATGATTGCCACAGTGTGGGAGTCTGTTTAGCAATTTGCTGTCGTCGTGGAGCCCGGCAGGCAGCTAAACCAACCATACAGCCGTTTGCTCACCCCCCTGCCCCAGTGGGATGCGGGAGAGCATCACAAAATAAAAAGTAAAACTCGTGGGTTGACATCAAGAGAGTTTAATGTGACAGAAAAAGAAGGTAATAAATAATAACAACAACAACGATAACAACAAAACCACCACCAACATTAATACTAATTTAATTTCATCTAAAATGTGCTCTTTTGCCCATTATACCTTGGAGGGCTGGACTCTAATCTTTTAAACATTTAAAAAAAAAATGAAACATCCGTGAATAAGTGTAGGTGGAGTGCCTGAACTGTTGAATGGCAGGCAATATCTCAATGACATCCACAAATTGCAGAAATGTTGCAATCGTGGCCTTGTAATACAAAGACGTTAACGTTTACTGGCAGCTTAAGAAACTAACAGTCACGGTAGAAGAGAATTCCTCCCTCTTCTTTCTTTCTTTCTTTCTTTCTTTCTTGTTATTTTTTTTGCATGTTAAAGTTTCTAATTTAATATCCTCAAATATTCTAAAATACTGAACTAGTATTAGCGAAAAATGAGCGCAAGGTAAGGAGCATCATGCTGCATTTCTTGCTAAATGTCTGTTTTCATTTCATTCAGACTGGAAAGGAAACCAAGCTTGTACCTGCAAAAGAATTCAAAGAGCTGTCTTTGTTGCCCAGAGGGAGCATACAAGCACTGGGGAGCAGTCTGCAGGATCAGAACTTCAGCCTGCTCCGGGTGATAAACCCTCTGGAGAGGAAAGAGAAACCCCACTTAGGTGTTTGGTTTTATGGTGATCAGACAGCTCAGTAGCAGCTCTCTGCTACAGCTGCAGCGTAAGTAGGCAAGTTGCTTAAGCACCAAATTAAACTTTCACTTTCCACTTTGCTGTCATTTTTTCCCTTCCTCTTAATTTTGATATTTAAATGAACAGTTTAAGTATTTGCTTACTTGGGGGAAAACCAGTGCTATCCTTGTCCTCTTCTGATAAGCTACTAAGTTGAAGGGCAGAAAGCTGAGCCCACCAAGAAGGTATTTAGAGGAGGGGGAAGTAGTTCAGAGCCATCGGTTGGATGTTCTTCATCTGGCCAAAAGTGAGGAGGGGGCAGAAGACCTACAGGTAGCTGAAGGGAAGCAGAAGAGAGCTGCTGGGAGCCAGCGGTGTGATGTGGAGGTAGCAAAGTGGTACACTGCAGTGTGTCAGGCAAAGTATTTTCTGGGAGCGTAGAGGAGGGTGAATGCCATTGAAGAGAGCACAGCTCATCTGACGTCATTGCCCTGCTGGTCCTTCCCGTACAAGAAAGATGAACTCCCCTGGGAATGACGGCAGAGGAGAGCTGCAGGGATTGCTGGGACATGGGAGATGGAGATACACAATGACATCGGGAGTCCTTGATTTGCTTGGGCTAGAAGAGCAAGTGGAAGAAGAGCGGGGTGACTGCTGTGAATGCAGAAGCAGGAAACAGCATGAAGGGAGAAGAGTTACTAAGCTTGAAAAAAAGCGTACCGCCTGGCCCTGAGTAAATTGAAGCAGAAAACTGGAAGAAAACTCTTAATGCTGGGAAGATCTGGGTTCTGCAACAGCCTTCCAATGGGAATAAAGAAAGTAGAAAGCAACCAGCCAACCCCTTATTGCTTCGTAAGGCGTTCAGTAAGTTTATGGTGAGCCTGGAGATCTCTTCCAGTCTCTCCTTCCTCCAAATGAGGTGCCTCTTCAGGCATTGTCTTTCAAGATATGTCTTCCCTTTTTACATTTTCCTTGCTCTGCTGTCCTCTTGTTTGAAGGCCTGACCCCTTGCCGATCAAGTATTTGGATGGCCAGAAGTACTACGCTGCCAGGATTGCTTCACTTTTGTGAATTGTGCTTAAGGACTTGCTGACCCTTCCCGTTTTCTGACTCAAGTCAATTCTGACAGTCCCTTCTTGCTACTAGATCCTACACTTCTGGTAGAGCCTTGTCTCTTTGTAGATGCTTAATGTCTTTTCTTCCCTTTCTTATTTCAAAGTAAGAGGTTTCAAAAGGAAAAGCAACCAGCCCCCTCCACACACACACTGTCCCTCAGCCCCACCACCGCTGATTGCTCCTTGGGGAAGCCACCCTTCGCCACGTACTCAGAGAAGTCAGGGAGCTCATTGAGAAGGGCAGTCAAGCAGGGGCTGTTGGGAACTCTGGGGATATTGGGGACGGTGTCCTTGCAAGCTTTCCTGGGCATGGGATGCCTGCTCACGGGCTCTGCCAGTCCACAAAGCTCTGCCTGGGTTCTGCCGTGTGGCAGAGCTGCGATGGGGTGGTGGGGGCTGACGTCGGGGACACTGTCCTTGATGAGACGCATGCCATTGTCGGAGGGCTGCAACGGCTTCTTGGTGCTGCCGGGCAGGGTGTGGACCTCAGGGAGGCCCTACACCCAATGCTGAGCCGCGTGGTGCCGGGGCTTCGCATCAACCACGGCCCATGGCCCTAGGCCCATCGGCTGGTGGGGCACCAGCGTCCCTGTCACCACCTGCTGTCCCCAGCCGTGGGCATGAAGCTCACGCCAGGCACCTCCAATGCCATTGGTATCCGTAGGGGGAACCTCTGTGTTGGGGGAAGCGAAGAGGGGTGATGGGCTGAGATATTGGCAGGCAGAGCTGGTTGGGGGCTTACCTGGAGGGCAGGAGCACCAGGACGAGCAGGAGCCTGGTGCTGTACTGCCTGTGGCAGTTGGGGAGTCTGGGGTTGGTTTGGGACAAACTGTGTTCTAGGGTGTCTGTCCCCACGGCAATCATTCCGCCAGCACTTGCTTCAGCCAGCCTTGCACTGGTTTGTTTTTTCATATCACAACAACTTCCCATCTCTGCGATTTCCCATCCTGCTGATGACTTCCTGTCCTCAACTAAACTTAATAAAAGACCCAAAGCCTCTCCATGGGACAACAGGGTAATGTGTGGGTCGCAAGTGCTAAGGTGTGCCTTGGAAACCTCTTCCTTGTTTTGCCAAATAAGGGAGAATACTCAAATGACCCTGTCACCAAAATCCGGGAATAAACCTCGTAACACCAATGCAGTGTTAAAAGGCAGGCATTCTTTATTGCAGCGCTGGATGCACGGGGGATAGCTCCACCCAACGTGCATGCCAGGTGATCACCAACACACAGGGTATGTAGCATCAAAACATACATATTCATCGTTTTTCTCAGAAAGGGCAGTCCTATGATAATCATTTCTTGGAATCCATTTCCATATTCTCCTCCCCGTCACGCATGCTCAGTGATTTGAGTCGGTGGTCCTCAAGGGTCCGCTGCGTGTCCGCTGGGTGACCTCCTTCATGCAGGCATGCGCAGTGTCCTTGTTGTGGATGCACCTGTCCATAGCAACTTACTTCATAAGATTAACATCTCCAAACCTATTGTTCAGTTTGGTAGGGACTGTACATGGGACATAGCAGCATTGTACCTTGCCATGGTCAGTGAGCTTCATTACCTATTACCTTGGTTGCAAACTAATTATCTCAACCTGATCCTATAGTTTCTGTTTCAGGGCCCCTATCCCACGGTTACAGTCCTGTTGGCAAGAGTCAGCTGGAAGCAAGGGACGTGGTCTCAGCAGCCCCACAAGAACTGGATGCTGTTGTCCTTCTCTCGCACCAAGCAGCATCCCTCTCTCCTGCCCACATCTCTGCGTGTCCCTCCTGACCTGCTGAGGATCAGCACCACCCTGCACCTTCATCTCCAAGGTGGGAACAAGGAGCAGATCTTCTCTGTCCACCTAACCTTTTTCTCTTTAGCCTGGGAAGGACCTGAAACGATCCTATGTTTAGGCATGTCCACCAGCAGTGGAAGATCAGTGCTGAGCAGAGCCGCCGCAGCTGCCTTGCCGTGCCGCTCAGAGGCAACCTTCCTTCCTGCTCCCATTCCCCAGCATCTCCTTGGCCTTCGGGCAGCTTTCAAAGCTCACAGGCAGGCAACGCCGAGCCATGGGAACGCCCCGCTCCTACTAATATTTCCACAGTGAGTAAATCTCCATCCTTTTAGGGCTCTCAAATCTATTATTTTTACATTTGCAGTGGATTCCCTGGCTGGCCCTGCTATTAATGAAAACCTCCAGGAAAGCTCCTCAAATACAGCTTTGACTTTCTGCCCAGGACCTGTGGACAAGGGGGAAAAAAAAAAAAAAAAAATAAGGCAACATTAATAAAGCAGGAGGTTTCTATTAAGTCTGAGGGACTGGACGCTCTGGCTTTCTTGGATGCTGAAATCCTCTAGTGCGAGCTAGACTCAAACACTTCATTTTCCCAATCTCTCCTTCAATATATTTTAAGAGAACATTGCTAGTAGCAGAGTAAATAGTGTCCTAACTGCAAACGTGGGGTCTGCAGAGTGGTGTGGGGTCAGCCTATGGGCTGTGGCATCCTCCACTGTGCTCTGCTTGTGGTCTCAGCCCTCTCTCCGTAATCAGGGGGTTGAGCTTGAAGAGGTTTTAATTAGCTGCGAATACAAATAACAGGCAATTCCTTGGAGGCTGGGGAAGGAAGTGGGTGAGCTAACGTTATGGAGATGTGCACTGAGTCACAAAATAGGCAAATCAAGGAGCTCTGTAACCAACACCACTATATTCCTCACCCCCTGGCTTTTTAACGAGTAAGATTGGGGTGTTAAATTCTGATTCGCATTATACGAGCAACCTATATTCTATAAAGTTGAGTATTAACCTTTTTAATCCTTTTTGGCCTCTATTTTCAATGGGTATTATTTTTGTCTTGCCTGATTTGTTCCAGGTCTAAGGATAATTCTTACGGGTTCCGCTCTTCTGGATCTACCTGGGACCTCATTAGCCCATACCAAAGGTGTCGCTGCATTCTTCACCTCCTCGGGAATTCCTTTGTTAGTCTTTGGTTGTTCCTGCAACATCAAAACTCTTGCCTCGATGGCTTGAGATTCAGGGATTAATAATTGAACTTCCCCATCTTTAAAGGTGATCTGCATTTCGAATTTACTCCATAGGTGCCGTCCCAAGAGTGGTATAGGACATTCATGCATATATAAAAATTGGGGAGTTACCCTTTGTTTTCCGAGCTTAAAATTTAAAGGATGGGAAAAGGCACGCTGTTCCGCTTTCCCTGTGGCACTCACAACATTTACTGTATCATCGCTCAATTGTCTTTGACAAGTATTTAACAGAATAAGTCGCTCCAGTATCTACAAGAAAATCTATTTTCCTTTTTCCCAGCTCTACTGTAGCCAGGGGTTCCGCTGGGGAGGTTTCCCCTGGTCCCCTTCAGGACTTAGTTCAGGGGAACTGACGTGGAAAGGGAGCTGCTTCTTGATCGTACGGTGCCTCCTCCAGAACCTCTGCACTGACAGGAACAGGACCCCTAAAACGGTCCTTACTCTTTCCAATGTCCCAGTTCTTTCCAATAGGCACACTGATGATCTCCTAAGGTATCCCTGTTTTTTTGTGCTGGAGGGGCCTCGCCTCTCCCCCCATAGTATTGCCGTCCTTCCCTGAAGTTGCTGTTTGCTGACGCTCCCTGCAGTGCAGCTCTCAGGTTCCCCTCTCTTTCCCTGTCTCTCCGTGCCTGTCTGCGCTCTCGTTCGTTTTCTCCTTGCTCTTCTCTAATTTCCTTCTCTTGCTCCCTGTTATCAAAACCCAGCCATGCAACCTCCAACATCTCTCAGTAATTCCAAATCCTCCTCCTCATCACGCCCGCACTTCAAACCCCGTTGCCCCGTACTACAAGCAGAGCAACACCTTCACAGCCTCCTGCTGCCTTTTCCTGCTTTTCTAATGCTGATGCCAGGGGGTCTTGCAGGGTAAACCCACAGTCCTTCAGCCACTCAGGATGATTTCACAGGGTGAAAAAACACATCAACATAAGGTACCTCATGCCATTTCTTCTCCCTTCTACAAAACAACATCAATTGTAACATTGTCCTTTTATTCCAAATTTTTATTCTTGGGCCATTTTTCCTGATCATCCAATTTATCCATCAGTCACCAGTGATTATAGTATTTTATCAGAGTTCTCTTATCTGTTACACCTCCCGGTGAACCTTCTGTTTCTTGCCAGTGTCTCAGTATGCATCCTAATGGACTCTTCTTCAAGATTCATCTGCTCTGATTGCTTCTCATTTTACTCGTTTAAATGTCTATCTTGCCAACCACGAACAATCTTTACTATTTCGGTAGCACGCTCCTTCTTTTCCCAAGGGGTCCACACTTTACACTTACTTAGCACACTCTACGGCTGTCCCAGATTGCATTCACAATCTCTGCTTATACCATAAACATTCAAAAAGAATTATTGGTTTACACTATTTTTCAGGTTGTAAAAGGCAATATTCTGGTTCCCACATTTACCAACAATTCTACTTCAGGGGCTGCACCATTCAGATTTTTAGTTAGTCTTTTAACACGGCAATAAAGGACATCCAAACTTACACGTCAATGCTACTATTAATCTAAGATAATTACCCACAAGGGTATCATTAATCATTCGCTTTGTCCTTCTCCGGCTGTTTCCCTCGCGGGATAACAGCACCGCAGATCCGGACTCCACACTAGCTTCGTGCGTGATTGTACGTCTCACACACTCACACAAATTCAAACACATCAAGTTATATTTGAGAAAAAAAAACTTCTTGAAACAGTAGCTGTTAAGCTTCTAGACAACCAGGACCTCCAGACAGTTACTTTTTAAATGTATGCGAATAAGACGCTAGCAGTCCCACATACACTCACCCTGCGTTGTAACGTAACAACCTACGGGGAGCTAACAGATGAACTGGTTCCGGAAACAGTAGTAACTGTTAAACTCCTAAACAACCAGTACCTCCAAATGGTTACTTAAAAAAAAAAAAAAAATATTTTCAAGAATGCCTTTCAATCGATGGTCCTTGTCTGTCCCCGCAGTGATCCGACAGAGGAGAGGAATCTCTCCGGAGAAATCCCCGGGGGTACCCAAGAGAGACCCAATCTCAATGGGTCCTGCAGCCGGGCAGAGAGTGTCCCATCTGGGTCGCCAATCTGAATCAAAAAAAATTCACTCCATAGCCAATGTGACTGTTAAGCAGGTATCCTTTATTGCAGAGCTGGGAGTCGCACGGGGATATTTCCACGAGTGTGCGTCTCGACGAGGCACAAATTGTACGTGATTTATATTACAAAAGAGTTACATATTCCTCAGGTTTCCAATAAACTTAATACATATTCATTATTATTCCGGGAACTCCTGAATATATGCTAATGTCCTGACACGCCTGCGCAGTTTCTTTCTCAGGTGGTCGTCAGGGGTCGTCCTCCTCAAATCTTCCTCTTTCTCCTCATCTTCAGCGTACACAGTTGGGTGACCTCTTCTTCGTGATCTCCATTTTGCAAGCTCAGCAACCTCGTTATCCGTCCTGCCCAGATGGTCCCAGGCTTGTTGGCATATCGGGCCCCCTTTATCAGGGTGCCTCAAACTTTGTGTCTTTTTTCTAGTTCATACCCAAGGACTGTTCCCTAATTTACGGCTTCTCTTATCCCGTTTCTACATTCCAACTCTTTTACTAATTGTTTTCTTTTGTACTGGAGCATGAGAGAGGCGAAGCCTGAGTTTGTGGGGCCTGACTCAAGTGTTGCCAAGTTATACGTTCTGTTTTAAAATTGGTCTAGGCTAATTAGTTTCCCTTACTCATTCCTTTTTGAAAATCAGAGGCTGTGTTTCCATTGCCGTGGAGTAAAAAAGTCACACAAGTGCCTTGGTACCAAGACACCCACCTCAGCATAGTTGTGGGGTTCCCCTCTGCATAACTTCACCTGCTTCCTAGTAGACACGGTGCTGCCCAAGCTCGGGGGTTTCCAGTGCTCAACCCAGCTTGGCCTGAGCCACATCAGGAGTTTCTACCCTGTGCAGCAAGAATTTCAGAAACTTAGGACAAAGCGTTCTGTCCCTGCTGTTCTGCTCACACATACCTTGGTGTAAGAGAGATTGGTAATTGGCAAGGAAAGAGTTCCTTGTTGATTTGAGAAATCTCCAAGTGACCCACAGAGAACCCAGTCATCTGGAGGGTACGTCCCTACTGAGCACGTGGCCCGTGGACTGAGCTGCGAGATAGGGAAGCTCCTGATGTCGGCTTCAAAGCAAGCCTCTTCCATCTGGTTTTGCTCCAGGTGGCTGCTTGGTTGCCATTTGTTTTCAAAAGACACTAGCACTGGGAATTCAGCTTGGGGGCTTGGAGAGGGAGAGAAGAAGCAAGCATGTCTTTCCCAAGGGCAACTGCTTGGTGCTGGGAAGGACGCCCCTCTGTAGCAGCGTCAGCGTAGCTTCCGGGTGATGCAAAGCTGAGAGGATCTCCCAAGTCAGTGCTGCAGGAACGTGGCAGTTTGAGGACCGTGTTACAGCTCTTCTTTTGCATATCACTGCTGCTCAGGCAGGGTGAGAGCTTTGGTTTCCATTCCTGTTATCTCCAGGAGGAGAGGGCCATGGGAACCACCGCTGCTTATGCAGTTCTGTGCAAAACAAGCCTGTGGCATGAGAAGAAAGATTTGGAAGACTTTTTTACTGCCTTCCAAATGATTTTGCACGCTCAAGTGAAAGAAAATCATCTCAGTTACTGAGACTGAATTAACTTTTTATTTTCCCTCTCCTTCAGGCCCATCCGAGGAAAATGGAGGAATAAATTGTATAGGGGACATTTGGGAGCTGAGGGGGTGTAGATGTGAGATTTCAAGTAGTTTGTGCGTGGCAATAGTGAGAGAGCCTGTATTGTTCCATTGCATTTAGGGCTAACTGCCTGCTGCTGATCCTCCCTCAGCTCTCCCAGACGCACATCAGTCTGTACAGCCTTAGCACGTATGTCGGAGAAAGAACAGAAAGTGCACAAAATTAGCCGAATGAACTTTTTTTAACACCTTAATTGTATGTCCTGGTTTTAGCTGAGAGGGTTGATTTTCTTCATAGTAGCTAGTGTGAGGATATGTTTTGGATTTGTGCTGGAGACAGTGTTGATAATATAGAGATGTTTTTGTTCTATGGACTTATTGTTGAGCAGTGTTTACACAGGGCCAAGGCCTTTTCTGCTTCTTGCACTGCCCTGCCAGCGGGATGGCTGGGAGTGCGCAAGAAGTTGGGAGGAGACAGACAGGACAGGTGACCCAAACTGACCAAAGGGATATTCCATACCATATGACGTCATGCTCAGTTTATAAGGAGCTTGGGGGGAAGAGAAGGGGGGGGCAGCGGCGTTCGGGGTGATGGTGTTTGTCTTCCCAAGTAACCGTTACGCGTGACAGGGCCCTGCTTCCCTGGAGATGGCTGAACACCTGCCTGCCCATGGGGAGTGGTGAATGAATTCCTTGCTTTGCTTTGCTTGTGCGCGCGGCTTTTGCTTTACCTATTAAAATGTCTTTATCTCAACCTACGAGTTTTCTCACTTTAACTTTTCCAATTCTCTCCCCCATCCCGATGAGGGGGGGAGCGAGTGAGCGGCTGCGTGGTGCTTAGCTGCCGGCTGAGGTAAAACCACGACATTGTATAATATTGCACTGCAGCCTTAAAATCAGGGTTAGCGAGAATGTTTCATTCTCCAGCCGCAAGCTTTAAGCAAATACTGATAAGTGATATAAATGAGCAATATCAGGGCAGCAAGTAAGGTCTTTTAAATCTTTTAAATTGTTGTGGGGATTTTTTCTTTTAATTACTTTAAGACTTGAGTTACAGTAAGGCAGTTTCTCATCTGCTCTGCCAGTCAGCACAGTACGCTTATCTGAACATCCCACTATTAGCCCAACTGAGTTACATGAATGTCACGTTTGCAGTTGGAGCTTCCATTTCATTGGACTGTTTTACTGTTTTACAGCATAGCTCTGCTCTGAAAATGTTAGAGACTATAGCTAAACACTGAGAGAAGCTAATGGATGCTGTGTGCTTTTTTCCAACTTAAAGAGCATGGACAAGTTCAGAAATTTTTGATAGAGATGATATGAAGATGAATTAGGAACATAGATGAATTCAGGTGGAATTTCTCTGTATCTGCTAAAATGCTGCCTTTCTTCTTCCCCTTGAGGTAGAGTCCATTTAGTGGAAGACTGTTCTCTAAGTACTGGAGACCTTGAGCGTGAACGCTATCTTCTGGATGGGGGTGCCCTTGCCCTTGAACGGTGATAACCATCTGACCTTGACCTGCAACGATTGTTACGACTCTTCCCTTCGCCTCTTCTTGGATACGGTGGCGATCGCGAGTGGGAAAGAGAGTGGGAACGACTAAATGAGTGAGAGCAGGAGGCAGTGTGGGAGAAGCACTGCAGGGAGACTTGGACCTTAAAGAAACCCAAACAAACCGACGAAAACAATAGAGGAAGTTAATTCAAACCAGTCACTGGGATGGGAAAGAAGGCCTAAATCTTGGGGGACCTCAAGTCTGGTGGCCTCATGGAGAAGAAACAATTACCGTGAGAGATTTGGTGCTTCTAGAGAGCAGTGCCTGCCTGGAGTTTGGTCATCAAAAACCTTTGCAGAAAGGTATGTTGTGAAGGAGCAGCAAAAGAGCTTGCTAGTGACTCCCACAAAAGGAACTCACTTGGGGGGAAAGACTGCTGCCCCTGCCCGGTTTTGGTTGGGAGGTGTCTGCAGGAATTGTGGGCTGGCTGGTGTCAGGTGTTTCAAAGGTGCTATGCGGCCACAGCACCACTTTGCATGGCAGAAGGTGACGTGGTTACTTTTGGTAGACTGATGATAGGGGTGAGACAGACCAGCTGTTGGATGCATATTTGGCCTTTCCCAGGTCTAGAGCAGCAGCAGCAGCAGCAGCAAGCTGTAAGGCATGACAGCTTGGGAACGACTGCTCTGAGTTCTGCGTCAGGTTTTGCCACCAGGAGCATCTCATGACACTTGTCTCACCCCTGCCTCAGCATCCAGGGCCACCTTGGCCCCAAGTGTCACTGAATGGACAGGCAGCCTTGTGCCAGGTACCAGTGCAAGGCTGGGAAGTGGCAGTAACTCCTGCCCCTAGTCCTGCCCCAAATTCAGCCTCATGGCTATTCCCTGTCTCTCGCAGGTCCTTTGCAATCTACAGCACATGGGCAAGCAGCCTGAAGCACAACGCCCGACGCACAAACCTGGCTGTCTTCCTGCCGCCACTGGAGTCCCTTCCTGCGAGTGAGCTGCTCGCCCTCTTCTTTCTCTGCTCTGGATCTGCCACCACGAACTGAAGGGCCACTGGAGCTGGGGGGTCGACAGCCCTGATTTACCATTCCAGAGGTAAGGAGAGAAAGTGACCGTCCGAGGGTTTCATGGGGATGGGATAGCAGAGCTAAAGATACAAACAGGTTTCCTCTGATTTCCAATATAACCTACAAGTAATCCACAGAACATAAGATCATCCTTTCACCTCTGGCTAATAAGAAAGCCTTGTCACCTCTTGATCATCTGCTGCCATTTTTTCCCCCTTTTCTCCTGGCAAAACTTGTCAAATTCACTTTCCTCTAAACTGTTCGTGGTTTTGGTCAATCTGCTTGCTCTGAGGAATCTATTTCATGGACAAACTCTAACCAGTTCTGCTCAGCATGAAACTCGGGAGTCAAGAGCGCAGCCTGGAAACTGGTGACAACCCACTGACTTCAGTGCTAGAAAACTATTTTCTTGGACTTCACGCTTTTCCTATGCAACAGTGTGGTGGATTGACCCTGGCTGGGGGCCAGGTGCCCACCAGAGCCGCTCTATCATGTCCCTTGTTCACCAGACAGGGGAGAAAAAGTATAACAAAAAGCTTCTGGGTCGAGATAAGGACAGGGAGAGATCTCTCACTAGTTATCGTCATGAGCAAAACAGACTGAACTTAGAGAGGAAATTCATGTAACTTATTACTAAGCGAAACAGAGTAGAGGAATGAGAAAATAAAATCAAATCTGAAAACACCTGCCCCCACCCCTCCCATCTTCCCGGGCTCAACTTCACTCCTGGCTTCAACCTCTGCCCCCCCTCAGCGGCACAGGGGGACGGGGAATGGGGGTTACGGTCAGTTCATCACACGTTGTTTATGCCGCTTCTTCCTCCTCAGGGGGAGGACTCCTCTCATCGTTCCCCTGCTCCAGCATGGAGGAGTCCCTCTCACAGGAGACAGTCCTTCACCAACTCCTCCAACGTGAGTCTCTCTCCCACGGGGTGCAGACCTTCAGGAGCAGACTGCTCCAGCGTGGGTCCCCCACGGGGTCACAAGTCCTGCCAGCAAACCTGCTCTGGCGTGGGCTCCTCTCTCCACGGGTCCACAGGTCCTGCCAGGAGCTTGCTCCAGCATGGGCTTCCCACAGGGCCACAGTCTCCTTCAGGTGCCTCCACCTGCTCCAGCGTGGGGTCCTCCACGGGCTGCAGGTGGACTCTCTACACCCCCTCATCCTTCCTCCATGGGCTGCAGGGGGACAGCCTGCTTCACCATGGTGTCTGCAGAGTTTCTTACATCTTCTCAGTCCTCTTTCCGGCTGCAAAAGCTCCCTCTCTAACTGTTTTTTTTCCCTTTTTAAATATGTTATCACGGAGGCATTGATGGGCTTGGCCTTGGCCAGCGGTGGGTCCGTCTTGGAGCCGGTTGGCATTGGCTCTGTCAGACACAGGGGAAGCTTCTGGCAGCTTCTCACAGAAGCCACCCCTGTAGACCACCCCCTCCCGGCTACCAAAACCTTCCCATGCAAACCCAACACAAGGGTGCTGGAAGAACTGTGCCCGGCACACTTTGCCCACCTTCCTCTTCACTCTCCCCCTGGATCTTAATGCAGAAGGAGCTTTTGGAAACCAAAATTATCCTGCTCTTCCCAGGGCACGCTCCCAAAGTGTCTTCCTGAAGATAATCCGTCCGCTAGCAGAGCCCTGGCATGGATGTTGCTATTCTGGTCCCTGCAGTAACAGGAACTGTTTGGCATGACTTGTCAGGACCTGCTTCATCCCAGACATGAGATCACAGTCTCATTTTTTATTGATAAATAAATACATTTCTTCCAGGGCTGGAGCCATGATGGAAGCATAACTGAAGGCTTCCTGAGTCTGCCGGCAGCCGGAGACCTCCTTGGTGCTGGGCAGGGGGAGAAGGTGCTGCAGGAGAGGATGGAATGTGTTGTCAGGCCAGACCTCCAGACCTGTCTGGAGGTGTTTGAGATCTTGGGCTCTTCCTCCAGCGCTGGTCTACTTGGGACAGGAACGGGCAGCAGTGCCGCACTGCCAGGCACTGGGACTGTGGTCCCTGCGTGTCCCTTTGCAGTGCCCAGTGCCTGATCAAGGGGTGAGAAAGGGCATTAGAGAAGACTTTAAAGTGTGGGGGATTTTTTTTAATATGAAGGCACCACTAAGGAAAGCTATATCTTTTTTTTTCTCCAAAGAAAAAAAAAGGAGAGACTAAATGGGAGCACATCAACACATGCAAACCACGGCCTAGGGCACTGTGCACAAACATCAGCAGGCGTGCCAGGCAAGATGTAAATGAAATGTGGGCCCTGGTTTGCACAGAAAAAAACACAAGTGCAGAAAAGGGGGAGGGGGGGAGAAAAAGAGATACTGGGAAAAGAAAGTGCTACAGAAAAGTCAGGAGACCAGAAGGAAAAAACCAGGAACCAGTACAATAACAGGGAAAAAAACCCCAAAGCAACAAAAAGCCCAACAGACTAAGAGAAAGCAAGAGGAAGAGAAGCCATTGCAAAGGATTATTGTTCTCGCCTGTTTTTTTCTTTCTCCATTACCTGAACCTGTCCCCAGGTGATTACAGGATTTCATTAAGTCACTGTGTGACCCCTAGAAGAGTTTTATGGCCCAGGACAGACCCCAGTGGCCATGATGACCCAAAGTCACTGGCCCACTCGCCAACAGATCTGCCGAAGCCCTGCCAGCACAGGGGACCCTGTGTCCACTGCTCTGAGCCCTCCAGGCTGCAGAGCGAGAGCCATCAGGGCTTCAGATGTTGCAGGGTCCTGGATGGGGTTTCCATTCCTCCCCTGGAAGGTGCTGCCCCTGCAGAACAGGGTACAGGAGCATCCCTTAAAGCCCAGTTAAACTGCTGTCAGGAGCCCCTGGCTGATTTTGCAATGCAGGGGGCACTCGCACGTCCCCTTCCATGGGGCGAGTGGAGCCCGGACACAGTTACCAAAGTACCAAAGAAGAGAGAGGGAAAGCATTTTCACTGTTACTTTCATTTAGTTATTTATTTTTTTTTTTTACTTGTCCAACCTTGAAAAGAACGAACGAGACAGCTAGAAGGGGCCTTAATGCTGAAGGCCAGCACTCCTTCCTGGCAGGCCTGTGGTGGTCTGCCTCTCCAGAGGAGCGGCTGTCTCTTATGTCTTTGCTTGACACACTGCTGTTCTTCGTGTGCCACCGAGGAGCGTCTGGCTTCCTCTGCAGCCTCCCGTCGGGCAGCCTTCTCGTCTCCAGGCCGAAGAGACCCCGTCTCCAGGCCCCAGGGACCTCGGTGGCCCGCTGAGGGACTTCTCCTGGCGCAGCGGCTGAAGCTGTGACGCCATGTTGTCTTGTCCCCTTTTCTCGGGGCTCAGTGCAGAAGAGATGACACCCCTTCAGAAGGGGTGAGGGGTAGGGCAGAGGACGGGGGACGGGAAGGAAGCCTGCAGGCCGGCCAGGCGCGGAGGGTCAGCCTCCCGGCTAGCGCCGAGCGCGGAGGCAGGGCCGGCGGTAGGGCGCTGGCCGGATGACCCTACGGCACCGCGTCGATGGTGGTGTGGAGGGGAGCCCTGGCACGATGTTGTGGTGCCAGGGGAGCCATCCTGGAGGTGGATCCACCTCCATCGGCTCCTCCTCGTCTTCAGGTGGATCCACCTCCATTGGCTCTGCACCATCAGCTACGTGGAAGAGGACCGCGTAGCTGATGGTGCCTCCCCTCTGACGCAGCCTCTTCCTCCGCGCCTCCTGCAGCTCCTCCTGTGGGCGCCCACACAGAGGTGAGTGCCCGCTCGCTTTGCCTCTTCATGCCTTCATTCTTCCAACCACTGGAGAATTCGAATACTCGAAAGCTCAGCGAATGTGGGACAAGTGCTGGGGGGCCGGTATTTATAGGGTCCGGAACAGAATGTGGTGAGGTAGCTTGTGACATCAGGAGGCCACTGTGATGGCTATGCAAATCTGCTGCCATTTTTCATTTTCCTCTAAACTGTTCGTGGTTTTGGTCAATCTGCTTGCTCTGAGGAATCTATTTCATGGACAAACTCTAACCAGTTCTGCTCAGCATGAAACTCGGGAGTCAAGAGCGCAGCCTGGAAACTGGTGACAACCCACTGACTTCAGTGCTAGAAAACTATTTTCTTGGACTTCATGCTTTTCATATGCAGCAGTAAAGTAAGAAAGTATAAATTCCTGAGCTGGCCGTAGCATTGTTGTTGCTCAAGCATGTATTGCACATGGTAATGCACCTTTCTTGGATTTTGGTTGTTCAGATGAGGCGCCTCCAGCCTTTCTCTTTCTCCTTGGCACAGCTGAATTTCTCCTGTCAAAAGGAACAGGGCTGTATTGAGGGAGGAGGTTGAATTTCTTCTCAGATTTTTCTTCCAACTGTGCTAAGCTAAAGGGCAGGCAAAACCAATCAAATTAAATGTAACTGCATTTCTGTAGAAAAAAATATCTTATTTAGGAGAATGTGTGCATATATACATTCCTGTCTACATAATGTAGAGAGAGGGGGAAAGAGAGAAGCGCGCACACACGGTAATCGTCATACTGTTAACCCGAGTTTGGGAGGAGAATGTACACTCCAGCTTCTGCATTTGTAACTCAGTACAAATTGATTAGTTGCGTATATTAAAATTAGAAAAAATACAGACATGGGTTTCACGCTGGGGACATTTAGCTGCTGTGTCTGCTGTGTGAGGGGAAGGAAAACAAGACCATAAAGAAACCAACCAATAACATGGTTTGTAAAACCTCACGTGAAAGTCCTAACATTGGAATGGAAACAATAACAATTCAAAGCAGAGGAATCCGAGTGTCCCAGAACAGTAGCTTGTTTCCCACTTCTCTTACCCAGCAGAGAGATGCCTCAGCCCCAGTGCGTGAGGATTTACAAGCGGTGACTCAGACTGCAGCGTGGGGCTCTGCAGGGCTACAGCCCCCTCTCCCTCCGGTGCTGCTTTGCCAGCACCCGTTTCTCCTGACTTTTGTGGTACCCACCCCACGGATAGATTTTCACTGGGCTTTTTGTCCTGCCGGCTCCACCTGTTTCTCAGCCCCAGCTCTGTCTGCTTGGGAAGGGCGACGTGAGGCTGTGCCCCCTTTCCCACTGCTGGCACTCTTCCTCCAGGTGCCACCGCTCTGCCAGGACCGGTCATCTCCGGTGACACATGCCACCCTGTTTGTGCTGTAGCCAGGACTGCCTCTGGTCTGCTCCCGTTTACAGCAGTATCGCTTCGGAGTAAGACCGTCCATGCCAGTGCTGTGCTTTGGGGGAGCTGCATTCAAGCCCTGACAAGGAAGAAGAAAAATCAGAGGTGGCATTCCAGATTTTTCAGTTTCAATGGGAAAAGACTCCCAAGGCAGGTTCCCTCCAATCCGTGGGCCAGTCTCGATGCACCAGGTGTTTTGGAGAGGCTAGCACTGTTCTGGTGTCAGATTATGTTCTTCTGTCCCGACACCCACCAAGGCTTTGTTTTAAGATATTTAGGAACTGGATGACGTTTCTGTGAACCCTGCAGCCACCTGCAGGCTTTGAAACCTGCCAGTTGCATGGTCTTGGGGTGCAAGTCGGAGGGGTTGTTCAGTTTGCGCGCTGCCGTGCCCGCTCCAGCAGTGGCAAGGCTGATGGTGTGCCCCAGCTGAGGATGCCTCTGCAGATACGCCTCATTTTGCAGAGCCAAGAATAGGAACCCTGACAAGCATCAGCATTTCCAAACCTGAATCTAGATAAAGTTAGTGCCAGGTGAGAGGTGGGTGACAGGGTCTCAGCTTGGGCTGAGCCCATGCAGAGGAGCTGCTGCAAGGAAAGAGTCCCTTTTCCTCAACGACAAGTGGCTTGAAGGGTTTGCGTTCTCCGCTCCACAATAACTTGTAGTAAGCAGGGTGCAATCTGCTAAACCTTATTGCGATTGGTTGTTTTTACTGGTGGAAAAAGAGTTTACAATGGGTAGAGATCATTATGAAAGGAGGACCGCAGCCTTTCACACGTGCTGGTCCTCCAGGTACATGCAAAGAGAGGTCTGTGTGGATACCAGAGCTCCTGCGAAGGAGCTCAAATACCCAACCAGCATGTTTCCAGCCAGCTGAGACCTCTGGCCACCGGTGGCCTGGGAGAGGGAGGGAGGGAGAAGTGAGTTTTCTTACCAGCTGGGGAAAAAAGGCAGTGAAGCCTATGGATGGAGACGGACTGCAGGGTCAGATGCCAAAGCAGCCTTCCTAGGGCTGCTGGTCAGACCCCTGACAAGCCCCGGTACCCTGGGAGGCAGCAGCCAGCCCTGCAGCCTGCTAGCGAAACACTTCAGCTCCAACACGGCTCCTCCTTCTGTGCTTTTCAACAGCCCTGCAGCCCCCCAGCCCCAGCCCGCTGCGCTGGTGGGCCGGGGAGCTGGAGGCATTTTCCCAGCGCTCTGATCTAACAGCACCAGTGGGACTGTTTCCAGCACGCTGCCACTGGAGGGCTTATCGGCCTCCCTCCCTATCTCCCACCACCCCGGCCTGATAAACGAGGGGCTGGTGGCAGCCGGGGGAAGCGCCCAGAGCAGGGGCTGGAGCTGGGGACTGGCCAAACACCAAGGTGGCAGGGCTGGGGTGCTTCTCCCGTGAGCCCCTCCCTGTCAATGAGGATGTTGATACCTGTGACTATGGAAATCTTAAGATCAATTCAAGCAATTAGAGCCATTGCTCAATCCATGTAACCAAACAAAAGGGAAACCATTGTCACTTAGGAAACAATTAGTTGTAAGATAAGGAGCTCTGGAACAATCTCATTTTAAAGAGCTGGGCCTTGGAAGAACAGATGTGCAAAAAAAGATAAGAGAGTTACAAGGTGATCCCAAAACCGGCCTTGAGGGATAAGGTATATGTGATACCAGGAGTGAGTCTGAAGACCCCCCCCCGAGGTGTCAACAAACATGGGGGGAAAGACCTTAGCATATGCTAACGAGTTCCCAAGGAAGATCCCTGCCTGTGATAAGCACTACTGGGAAAGATACTGAATATGTCTATGAACATAGTAGAAGTACTTGCTAGTTTTGTCTTTTGGGTGTGCACCTTAGGTGGAGTTATCCCCCGTGCACCCAGCGCTGCAATAAAGAATGCCTGCTTTCTAAAACTTCCAAATAAGCCTTAGAGAGTGAACTATTTTGCCGCTTTCCAGTAACAGTGTGGTGGAGGGGAAGCAGCAGAGCAGGCCCTTCCCCACAGGGTAACAGAGAGCAAAGGGTCATACTGGGGAGCAACCAGCTTCCAGGCCTGGGGCAAAGGGAATGCCCAATGGAGAGGTGATGGGAGCATTGTGGGAGCGAGGAAATACATCCCCACAAAACTCAGGGGCACACCACAGTGGCTCTAATATTTCTTGCCAGGTGGAAAGTAACTGCTGACACCTGCCTATCTTGGGCAGGAACAGGTTTTCCCTAAATTAGCCTAATTAGCAGGGCATAAAAAGCAGCTCACCTGGGGCTGTGTCTCTCTGCTTTGTGTTGGAGGGGTGGCTCTGAGCTGCAATAGCCTGGGAGCATCTGGGATGTCCTGGATGCTAAAGGTGTGTCTCCCTTACCCACTGAGCAGAAAAGTTCAAAAAGACTTGGTTTTTTTTTTTTTTAATCTTCAGGAAAGATGCCTTGGTGTGTCCCTGTGGACACCTGAGCAGTCCCTGTGCATCCCTGGGGGTCCCTCAGCTGCTCCCTGGCTGGCCTTCAGCTGCTGTGGGTGTGGGACATACAGCTATTGCTCTCTAGTGGCTCCTGGCCTGGGGAAGGCTGGCTCCCCCCACCCCTGGCACCGGGGATGCTCGGGTCCTGCTTCTGGTCTCCCCCACTCCGGGACACCCGGGCCTGGCATCGTGGGTACGATCGCACTCGGCAGCAGCTTGCCCATGCCCAGAGGTGGCTCACCCACTTGGTGGCACCTCATCCCTTCATCTCATGGGGGCTGGACCGTACCAGGAACAGCTGGTGGTGGTGTTTTGGGGTTTTTTTTGCCCAGGGTTTGGTGTGACAGACCTGGCTTGCAGCCCCTGGGCACGGCTGATGGGCACTTACACCTCGCACTGGGTTGTTTCCCAGCCTGGGAGAAAGTTTTCCCGAGCAAGGAACCTCATGTTGGAGATTTTGGAGAATAAATGAAATAGGGAGTTTGTCTCAGAATACTCCATAGCTTTCTTGTAATGCATTTTAAACCATTCAAGCTGAGAGGCGCGAGGCTTTGGTAAAATGCATGTACAGGAAACCCAAGAGGGAGGTAGTGAGACTGTGTGGGAGCCAGGGCCCAGCTCTGCAGCATTGCTGTGAGGCAAGAAATTGAGGAAACTAAGAGGCAAGCTGAGGGAATGGAAGGATATTTGTAAGGGGAATGGACTTTGCATAACTCCTGGGATTGAGGGAGGGTCCTCCCTGTGTGCAGGGCCTTGTGAAATGCTGGGGAATCCCCATCTGTTTTGGAGGGTTGTGGTGGGTTGACCCTGGCTGGGGGCCAGGTGCCCACTAGAGCCGCTCTATCATGTCCCTTGTTCACCAGACAGGGGAGAGAGAAAAAGTATAGCAAAAAGCTTCTGGGTCGAGATAAGGACAGGGAGAGATCACTCACTAGTTATTGTCACGAGCAAAACAGACTGAACTTAGAGAGGAAATTCATCTAATGTATTACTAAGCAAAACAGAGGAGAGGAATGAGAAATAAAATCAAACCTGAAAACACCTGCCCCCACCCCTCCCATCTTCCCAGGCTCAACTTCACTCCCAGCTTCAACCTCTGCCCCCCCTCAGCAGCACAGGGGGACGGGGAATGGGGGTTGCGGTCAGGTAACAATAAGGTACCTATGTGATGGAAATGTAATTTTGTAATGGTTTTGTAACCTGAGTGTATAAACGTATAAGGGATTAAAGGCTAGGTGTGCATGTTAGGAAGAGAGATCCCCCATGCACCCAGCGCTGAATAAACCAATGTTGGCTTTCTAAACTGCATTTCTGTTTGGAAAGTTGTTATTGCCCTTTGAGCGGTAACAAGGGGGACCGGCATGAGTGAGGTGAGAGGTTCTGGGAGTGGAGAAATAAGCAGGGCTCCTAAGCTTCCTTTCATGGTTCTTGACAGTTTGTCTCTTTTTTTTTTCCCTTTTAGAGGGCAAACACTGAGAAAAGCAACAGTCTGTGGAAACACAGCATTTTGAAGAAAAGTATATGGTGGGAGTTAAAACTAAATCTTAAAACTAAAACGTGCAGATACCTATTAACGGAAGAGATCCTCTTTCTGCAACTTGTGGAACTAGGTTTTCAGTTGGGAGGCGGGTGAGCCCACTTTCTGCAGGAAGGAGGGGTTTCCTCACCTGAGGGAGTGGGTGATTTTGCCTGGGTTTGGAGCAGCTTGGGCGCTCCCTCCCCCCCTGCTCTGTGTGACTGGAAGGCTCCAGCTGGGCATAGCACTTGTAACCGGTTCCTGGTGGGACTCCCCCAGGGGTGGGGTGCTGCCAGTACAGGCCTCAGGGCATTAAAGGGCCCTCCTAGGGTGAGGGATTGTTGCCGGAGCATTCTTTCAGCCTCCTGCAAGGCTAGACTGACCACAAAGAGGCCTTTCTCCCAGACCCAGTATCGCTTTTCTGCAGCTTTGAAGCTGCCTGAGTGAAACCCTCCATTGCACGCTGCCACACGTGTAGAGATGCCCCAGGCAGGGCAAAACCCCGTTCCACCTGGAGTGGATCTGTGGGGTGTGCTGGGCCCAAAGCTTGCTATGCCCCTGCTTCAAAACCCAGTAATTTTGGGGCTTCCTCATGAAGAGGGGTCCAATCCCAGGAAGCTCTTTTGCACGTTAGATCGTACAGGGGACGAGCTGTGGCAGAGAAATCCGGACTGTGCTTCCTCCAGAATCCCAGCAAGCCTAGGGTATGTTGCAGCTCCTTTTTGTTTTCTGGGCTTTCTCTCTGTTGTAAGGTGGCCAAGGTTTTGCTGGAATACACACGGCTCCTCCTTTCACCAGCTGCCTAAGAACTTCACCTCAGCGGAGGGAGAGTTGTACCTTTTCTGGGAACCTGAAGTTCTCAACTTTCCAGGTGAGTAATTATTTTCCTTTTGGGTTTGTCCCACTGCAGTGGCATGGGACCCCCCACCGATACATCATCAATGTATTGGTACGTTTTAACTCTCCCCTCGGGGATGATTTCTGATAGTGCTGGGGCCAGGGCGTGATGTGCCAAGGTAGGCGAACGCCCATATCCTTGTGGCAAAGGAGTAAAGGTCTATTGTATACCTTCCTGTGTGAATGCAAATCTATCTCGGTCGCCTTCCTGTAGAGGAACCATGAAAAACATCTGTTACATCAGTGGGGGCTAAAATGTTGTGGGACTGTTCCTGTATGGTGACAATCAGTTGGGCTGTATTAGGCACGGCAATCAGGGGACCAGTGCCTGCGTTTAAGGGCCAATAATCGATGGTTAGCCGCCACTTCCCGTTGGTTTGCAAACTGGCCACACTGGAGAGTTATCAGGGGAGTGAGTTTGAATAATTACCCTGTTCCTGCAGCTCTTTGATCATGGGAGCGATTCCATCTGTAAAAGAAATGTACCAGACGTGAGTTGCCCTAGGTTTGCTTTCTTGCAGCGCTGGATGCACGGGGGAATCAGCTCCGCCCAACGTGCACGCAGGTGATTACAACGCACAGGTTAGACTCAAAACATACATATTCATCATTTTTCTCAAAAAAAGGCAGTCCTATGATAATCATTTCTTGGAATTCATTTACGTAGTCTCTCCCCGTCACCTGCTCAGTGATTTGAGTCGGTGGCCCTCAAGGGGTCTCTGGTGGTCGTCAGTGGTCGCGCAGCCGTGTTTGCTGGATGACCCTCTTCTTGCAGGCCACGCGCAGAAATCCTTGCTGTGGGTGCACCTGTCCATAACGACTTACTTCATAAGAATAATATCTCCAAACTATTGTTCAGTTTGTAGGGACTGTACAAGGAACATAGCAGCACT